>NC_041388.1:713941767-714102812 GCF_002162155.2 Triticum dicoccoides | reverse complement strand
GAATCAAGAGCTTTATTGAATTAAGCGGGAGTACATTCCTTCATCACACAAGCCGTGAGGAAGGCTGGAACATAATTTATCCAAAGACAACGTCTCCTAGAGGAATTACAGTGTTTAGCGCAAAGATGAGCTAATTCGTTCGCTTCTCTCGGAATGAAAGTTAAGCTAAACTCCTCAAAATTCCCGCAAAGCTCTTGAATTTCTTTCATTGTGGTAGCAATCTCCGAGCGATCAAAATCTGGAGAGTTCCACAATTTCACCAAACTTCGGGCATCAGTTTCAACTATTACCTTTCTGTAGCCCAGATCTAACGCTAGTTGGACACCATCTCGAATTGCCAATGATTTCATTGTCATAGCAGAGAGACCATGCTCATACCAAATCGCCTGAGCTCGTATCATATTGCCTTCATGGTCTCGCACTCCTAAACCAGTGCCTCATGTGTATCAACATCAAACGTTGCATCAACGTTTATCTTCAGGTATGACTAGTCTGGTGGCTCCCATTTGCGTTTCTCTTTAGGTGTCACTGTCGACCGCTGCATCCCAGTCTCAGTCAGGTCATAAGCTACATCAGTTGCCCATTTCACCGATTGTATCAACGATCTTGAGCTTTCTCCGTGCGTACGCGCATTCCTCTCCGTCCACACTGCCCATGCACCACAAAGAATAAAACATGCTTCAGCTTGCTGTACTTTGATTCCCTCCACCATATCCATCGCCCATGTTTGAGGGTGTAGCGCAGGTACTTTGATGGATGTAGTATGCTTAATCTCTTGCCAGAATAGTTTAGCCCAAGTGCACTCAAAAAGGGCATGACTGACACTCTCTTCTTGCCCACATGCTTCACAGAAGCCAATGCGCTCAATATGACTAGAGCATAAGACAGCTCTTGATGGAACAAAACCCTTAATCACTCTCCACCAGAAGTTCCTCACTTTCGGTGGTACTGGGAGGCGCCATAATTTCTTCCAGAATGGTTTGTCCGGTCCGCCTGCATTTGAGGCTGCTTCCACATCTCGTCGCAATTCGATCATCAGTTTATAGGCTGATCGTACTGAGAAATTCCCAAATCTGTCCGGAAACCATGACCAGAAATCTTCATGTGCTCTGCCCATTGGAATCCTAGTTATCATGGATATATCTGGCTCAACAAAGTTAGTTTCTAGTTTCTGCATATCCCAGCCCCCATTCTCTTGATCGACCAGTTCATCCACAAGAGTAACCGTTGTAGTTGGGAGTCTAACCAGTGGGCGTTTATCGTGGCTTTCAGGAGTTGCCGTCCCCCAAACCATTCCCAAATCCGAATGGAGTTGCCGTCCCCCACTCTTTTGATCAGCCCTTTCTTTAACGCTTCTCGGCCGTGCAAGATGGCCCTCCAAGTATGTGAAGCATTCCTTTTATTTCTAGCTTCCATAAAACCACAATCATGAAAATACTTGCCTTTTAGAATCCTTGCACACAACGAGTCTGGATTTGTGAGGAGTCTCCAGCCCTGCTTCGCGAGCATAGCTTGATTAAAAATCTGGATGTCTCTAAAACCCATGCCTCCCTCACTCTTCAGGACGGCAATATCAATCCATTTCTTCCAATGCATTTTCCTCTTCTTTTCATCTCCTCCCCACCAAAACCTGGCTAACAAACTAGTTATCTTCTTGCACATCTTCTTTGATAACCGGAAACAGCTCATTGAGAAGGTCGGGATTGCTTGACAAATAGATTTCACCAAAACTTCTCGACCAGCACTGTTAAGAAATTGTGGGGTCTATCCCTTGCACAACTTCTTAATTGATGAGATTATTCCTTCAAATTGTTCATCCGTGGATCTACCAAGGGCAGTTGGTAATCCATGGTATTTTTCCATTAGAGCTTCACTTGCAATGCCAGATCCTTCATGTACCCTTGCTTTCAGATCATCATCACAATTTGCACTGAAGAAAATCGCCGATTTTGTTCTGTTAACAAGTTGGCCTGACCCCTGTCTATATATCTCTTGAATATCATGAATTCTTTTTGCTCCAGTATGTGATGCCTGTGTAAAGATGAGATAGTCATCTGCAAATAGTAGATGAGAAATCCAAGGGGCATGGATGCCCACCCTTATGCCTCTCCTCAAGTATCGTGTACCAACCGATTTAAGTAAGCTTGTTAGACCTTCAGAGCAAAGTAAGAATAGATAGGGTGAAATTGGATCCCCTTGGCGAAAGCCCTTGGAAGGTTTGAACATCTCAGAGAACCTCCCATTCACTCGAACTGAGAAGGATACTGTTTCCACACATGCCATTACCCTGTTAATCCAAAATTCTGCGAAACCCAATTTATGCATTATAGCCCTCAAATAACTCCACTCTACTCTGTCATAAGCTTTCGCCATATCTAACTTGATTGCACAATCTCCACTCTTACCCCTTTTCCTTTTCAAATAATGTATGCACTCATAGGCCGTTAGAACATTATCTGATATGAGCCTCCCCGGCACAAAGGCGCTCTGTTCCTCAGATATTATTTCATCTAAGATAGGGCGGAGTCGAAGCGCTAAAACTCTGGAGGCTAACTTATATAACACATTACATAGTGAAATAGGTCGAAATTGAGTGAGATTCTGCGGGTTTTTCACCTTCAGAATAAGGACCAGTACAGTACTATTAACCACCTCTGGCATTATATTTCTCGGTGCAATGCATCTGCATGCCGGTAATTATTCATGATTTTCTCACTTTGTTTCTAAGATTTCAAGTTTGCATGCGTAATTTCCGTGTCGTCCACTTGAAAAGACACGGAAATTGCAATGTCTGCGTGGAGCACCCCGTTATGCATGCGCGATAGTACATGTTGTCCAACAAGTCGAGTCGGGTCGCAAAACAAAAAAAGCCATTTTGCGTTTGCTCTCTTGACTGATTGTTTGGGCGAGCATGCATGATTTCCTTTGTGCATGCATGGTGACAGTCCAATAATACTACACCTACGAAAGGTGCTACGTAGGCCTACTTAACCTTCCATAAAACTCCCTTCTCCCCCCTGATTTTAACCGGTGTGGGCCCCAGCTGCTAATCCTGGCCCAATTAACAAATCCCACATCAGCTTTTACGTAAGATCTGAACGTAAGCTTACGTATGTCTAGCATTGCTCGTGACAGTCTCCATCCATCAGACACTAGCAAACAAATTAAGTGAACCGGCGGACGGGCGGACGGACGGCTGCGCGCGCGCGGGCGCGGGGACAGTCGGCTCCACACGGACACGGGAGACCGGACGTGGACGTGGATCGTCATTGGTGGTAGGGCAGAGACATGGCCATTAGTCCCTAGGAAGAGGAAAGAAAAGAAAGGCCGGCCGCTGGGACCGCCGCCGCAGCGGTCGCTGGGGGTGACGACGGCTAGCGCAATTCGAGCGGCCAGAAGGGCATGCTTGAATTCGCTGCTGGGCCGCGATTACGGACCGTAAATGATGGTGGTCGTGGGCTCTCTGGACTCGGGGCATGAGGCCCAGTCAGAAGCCCAAGCCACGTCCGCGATCGATTCTATGTCCTTGCATGCGGTGTCGGTGCCCGAGTCATCTCCTAGTGTTGTTGCGACTAGGGTTTTTCGGCCACCGGGCTTTCCTTCGCTTGGGGCTGGGAGAGCCGTTAGAATCTCCGTTGACGCTGGCGTGATGGATGGCCTTGGAGGACCGCCGCCGGCCGCTGGGTCCGGCCATGGTGCGCCGCCTCCCGCGAGGCAGGGGCCACCTCTTACCGCTTCGGGTCCGCAAGCCGTGGGACCTCCGGCGCGGGCTGCTAACTGCCGGCCAAATGCGCAGCAGCCAGTGGAGCCGGCTCAGCCGGCGGCGGCAAAAGCTCAGGTCGCGGGCCGAGGCCGTGGTGCAAACCCGGGATGGGATGGCCGAGGCGGCTACGGCAGAGAGGGGCAGCGATATAACCGGTACAGTTAGTGGGGCGATGATGGCTACGACGTGTATGGCGAGGGACATCGCCGTGGATCATCTTCTGGGGGCGGCCGTGGATACAACTGGCACAATGGCGGCGGCCCAGGACACGTGGCTTCCAGGGTCCACCCGACAATTTTTTGGAAGGGGTCGCCAGCCCTAATGACCGTTTCTGGGGTGGACATCGCCGTGGCGGGAGAGGAGGTGCGAGGAGCGCACCTCCACCGCGTCCACCACCGGCTGTTGACGCGACACACACGCCCTAGGTGGTGGTGGGTACCACATCAGCGGCGGCGGCGGTTGTACCTGATTTGCCGGTAGTGGCTGTAGACACAGTCAGGGCCTTGGCAGCGGTGACTATTCCGGCGGCCACTGGAGCTACTAAGTCATGTTGGGGCAGAAAAACCTTCGGACAAAGTGGATGGTGAAAGGCTTTCAAAGTGGGTAATTTGTTGCAGAGTGTACTAATGAATTTTGTGACTACTACCACAGATCGCAGCATGTGTCCGTTGATTGCCCACTCCTTTCCGGTCCTAAGCCAGGAGTGAATATTTTCGGAGTGTGCTGCAGAGAGTTGATGTTTTTCGAGTCACCGGATGCGGCTCCTCTGACCCAGGTGGTGGAAAGTTCTTTCCCAGCTGTGGTTAAGGTTACCAATGGGTATATGACAGAGGCTCAGATTGTGAGGCAGTTGCGAGAGCTGGTACCAGGCAATTTTCAGTCGCATCTTGACAAGTTGGAGAACCAGACTTACAAGATGGATTTCCCCACTAAAGAGGATCAATTGCATATTCTCAAATGGGGTATGTACAGAGTTCTGAGTACCAACATTATCATGGCATTCGATGAGTGGAAGCAGCAACAACCAGAGGGTACACCTTTAGAGAAGGTATGGGTACGGTTCTATGGCGCACCACCCAAACCGATTAAGCACTTTCTGGTAGCCTGGAGTTTGTGATCTTTGTTTGGCAAGACGGAACAGGTTGACATGCCTTTCACTCATGCATAGGGAGCTGTGAGGTTACTTGTCAGTGTAGTTAACATTGAGCTTGTGCCGGATGTAGTCAAGTGGACACATGCCGGAGTCACATACGTCCTAGAGATCGAGATTGAGGACACATCGATTCCTCGGGAGGGGGATGAGCATCAGGATATGGACACAATTGAGGGATGCGGAGATTCCGAGAATCAAGATAAGGGGCCCACGAATATGCCACGGGAGTCGGCTAAGGGGCCGAATTAACAACCGGATAAGATGGATATGTTGGCCAATGAGGCACCACCGATGAACACACTTCGGTTTGGTACTTTTGGAGCGAGGTCAGCGCCTAGTCGGTTATGGAGCAACCGAGTAGAGGTGGACGATCCGGCGGAACTTGAGTTACCACCGATGATGCTCCCTGACTGTGAGTCGCCGACGATTCTCTCTTCTGAGCTGGCGGACTCCGGGCTGACGGTCACGCCGAGAGAGGCGATGGTTATCCCAAAGCTAGCTGCATAGGAGGCACGACACACACTTTCTGACGCTAGTCTGGTCACGGTGGGGACGAGTGATCCGATGATCTCCACGACCATTGGTTCGGATGGCACTGGTATGCTGACTGCGTGTGGGGTGGGGGGGGGCATGGGCAGGAGGCCCGCAACGCCCGCCCACCCACGGCGGCCTCGAGCTTCGTTGTGGAGGGGCCCAGACAGGAGGTCCATGGAGGCCTTTCTCCTTCGATGGTCCCAAGCGAGCTAGGGGAGGGGCGCGGGCAGGAGGCCCGCGACTTCTCTTCGCGAGACTTCGACAAGCAGCATGGAGGGGGGCCATGCCGCGTTGATGGTGAGGGGGGGGGGAGTGGGACTATCGAGAAGGTGGCTCCAAGGTCTCCTTCCCCCATTACTACCATTGGTGATACCCGCTCGACCACGCCTTACCCTTCTTCGCCGGCACTAAGGGAAGGGCGTGGGAGCCGGGTGCATATGCCTCGGGAGAGGACGGGGGAAGAGCTTATCTCTTTCGGTGGGATCACGGATCTGGTGATGGCTGGCCGGCGTGTCAGCAACCGGATCCAGGGACAGCCGGATGTAGATGACCTGCAGCTAGCACGTGCCAAGAGGGCGGCCATGCTTCAAGATGCAGAGGCAACTACAGGTATGTCGTTCGATAAGAGTTGTTCAATTATGCATTTCACAAAGCATGAAATTGTTGATAAGGAAAATGACTTAGGTATATCTTTGGATTCAAATGAGAAGGAGGTTGCGAAATCCGTAAATGATCTTTCAGACTTAGAAGCGGAGCGGGCTTCAGAAATAATTCGGAATCTTGCATCAGTCAAACCTATCACTACTAGGGAAAAGCCTATACACAGAACTTTAGCAGTAGTGCATGTTAAAAAAGGGCGCTACTGCTAGACAACAGTAGCGCACGCGGAATAACCGCACTGTAGATACACATATAGCAGTAGCCCGTCACTTTGTAAAAGCGCTATTACAAAAATTCCCACCACTAAGCCGATCAGCTACACATAGTAGTAGCCCTCTTTTAGAAATAGCGCTGCCGTTAATTTTGTTGTAGCAGCGCATTTATGTGTAAGGCGCTACTGCTAACGAAAATAAAATAAAATGAAAAACAAATAGAAAAGTAAATGAAAATGAAAGAAATAGAAAAAGGAGAAAGGAAAAAAATGTAAAGAAAAATAAATGTAAAAAGGGAAAAGGAGAAAGAAATAGCAGTAGCGCGTTTCAGGAAACGCGCTGTAGCTAACTTAGCTATAGCGCGTTTTCAGGAACATGCTACCGTTATGTTTCACTAAAACAACGGTTCCCCCCCGCCACAACAGGCACGTCCTCACAAATACCGACAGACATAGCAGTTGATTTGTCAGCCATTTGCAAAGATATTTCAGTAGGTGTCAACTTATTCAAGTCAAGTCTACGGTATAAAGAGAGAGGCATAACACTAACACCGGCTCCAAGATCACATAAAGCAGTTTTAATATAATTTCTTTTAATGGAGAAAGGTATAGTAGGTACTCCGGGGTCTCCAAGTTTCTTTGGTATTCCACCCTTAAAAGTATAATTAGCAAGCATGGTGGAAATTTCAACTTTCGGTATCTTTCTTTTATTAGTAATGATATCTTTCATATATTTAGCATAAGGATTTGTTTTGAGCACATCAGTTAATCGCATACGTAAAAAGATAGACCTAATCATTTCAGCAAAGCGCTCAAAATCCTCATCATCCTTCTTTTTGGATGGTTTCGGAGGAAAAGGCATGGGTTTCTGAACCCAGGGTTCCCTTTCTTTATCATGTTTCCTGGAAATAAAGTCTCTTTTTTCATAACATGAATTCTTTGATTGTGGGTTATCAAGATCAACAACAGATTCAATTTCTACATATTATCATTACTAGGTTGAGCATCATCATGAACATCATCATTCACATTTTCACTAGCTGGTTCATGTTCATTACCAGATTGTGTTTCAGCATCAGACATAGAGATATCATTTGGATTATCAGGTGGTTCAGCAATAGGTTCACTAGAAGTTTGCACAGTTCTATCATTTTTCTTTTTCTTCTTCTTAGAAGAACTAGGAACATCAATATTATTTCTCTGAGAATCTTGCTCGATTCTCTTAGGGTGGCCTTCAGGATACAAAGGTTCCCTAGTCATTCTACCAGTTCTAGTAGCCACTCTAACAGCATAATCATTTTTTCTTATTATTCATTTCATGGAGCAATTCTTTTTGAGCTTTAAGTACTTGTTCTACTTGAGTGGTAACCATAGAAGCATGTTTGCTAACAAGTTTAAGTTCACCTCTAATATTAAACCCAAGTATTTAATTATATCGGAATCATATTTCAATTTTCTACCAAAATAAGCACTGAAATTTTCTTGTTTGACAATAAAATTATCAAACTCATCAAAGCATTGCCTAGCAGACTTATAGTGAGGGATATCACCTTCATCAAATCTATAGAGAGAATTTACCTTTACTACCTGTGTCGGGATATCGGGAGGTTCTTCAATGTATAAAGGATTAAGATCATATACTTCGTCAACAGGCGGTATATTAAGACCATGTATTTCTTCAATAGGAGGTAAATTCTTAAAATCTTCAGCTTTAATACCTTTTTCTTTCATAGATTTCTTTGCCTCTTGCATATCTTCGGGACTGAGAAATAGAACACATCTCTTCTTCGGAGTTGGTTTAGGAATATGATCATTAATTGGAGCGGGAGCTGGCTCAGGAGGTGACCAATTATTTTCATTTGTCAACACATTATTCAATAGAATTTCAGCTTCATCCAGTGTTCTTTCCGTGAAAAGAGAACCCGCACAACTATCCAGGTAATCTCTGGAAGCATCGGTTAGTCCATTATAAAAGATATCAAGTATTTCAGGTTTCTTAAGAGGATGATCAGGCAAAGCATTAAGTAACTTGAGAAGCCTCCCCCAAGCTTGTGGGAGACTCTCTTCTTTAATTTGCACAAAATTGTATATTTCCCTCAAAGCAGCTTGTTTCTTATGAGCAGGGAAATATTTAGCAGAGAAGTAATAAATCATATCCTGGGGACTACGCACACAACCAGGATCAAGAGAATTAAACCATATCTTAGCATCTCCCTTTAATGAGAACGGAAATATTTTGAGTAAATAGAGGTAACGTGATCTCTCATTATTAGTGAACAGGGCAGCTATGTCATTTAACTTAGTAAGATGTGCCACAAAAGTTTCAGATTCATAGCCATAGAAAGGATCAGATTCAACCAAAGTAATTATATCTGGATCAACAGAGAATTCATAATCCTTATCAGGAACAAAGATAGGTGAAGTTGCCAAAGGAGGACCAGGTTTCATTTTATCTCTAAGTGATTCTTTGTTCCATTTAATCAATAACCTCTTAAGCTCGTATCTATCTCTGCAGGCTAAAATAGCTAAAGAAGAATCTTTATCAAAAAGATAACCTTCCGGAATAAAAGGCATATTTTCATCATCACTATCATCATCGTATTCAGTTTCATCAATTTCTCTTTCTCTAGCCCTAGCAATTTGTTCTTCAAGAAATTCACTAAGGGCCACAGTAGTATCAGGCATAGAAGCAGTTTCATCATAAGTATCATGCATAGTAGAAGTGGCATCATCAATAACATGCGACATATCGGAACGAATAGCAGAAGCAGGTGTAGGTGTCGCAAACTTACTCATAACAGAAGGTGAATCAAGTGCAGAGCTAGATGGCAGTTCCTTACCTCCCCTCGTAGTTGAGGGATAGATCTTGGTTTTTGGATCTCTCAAGTTCTTCATAGTGTCCAGCAGATATAAATCTGAAGTGACTCAAAGAATAGAGCTATGCTCCCCGGCAACAGTGCCAGAAAATGGTCTTGATAACCCACAAGTATAGGGGATCGCAACAGTTTTCGAGGGTAGAGTATTTAACCCAAATTTATTGATTCGACACAAGGGGAGCCAAAGAATATTCTCAAGTATTAGCAGCTGAGTTGTCAATTCAACCATACCTGGAAACTTAGTATCTGCAGCAAAGTGTTTAGTAGCACAGTAATATGATAGTGGTGGTAACGGCAACAAAAGTAAAGACATCAAAAGTAATGTTTTTAGTATTTTGTAGTGACTGTTGTTGGGTCACGTAGTAATTTCAAAAAAAAAATCCTACGCACACGCAAGATCATGGTGATGCATAGCAACGAGAGGGGAGAGTGTGATCTACGTACCCTTGTAGACCAACAGCGGAAGCGTTCGCACAACGCGGTTGATGTATTCGTACGTCTTCACGGCCCAACCGATGAAGCACCGAAACTACGACACCTCCGAGTTTTAGCACACGTTCAGCTCGATGACGATCCCCGGACTCCGATCCAGCAAAGTATCGGGGAAGAGTTCTGTCAGCACGACGGTGTGGTGACGATCTTGATGTACCACCGTCGCAGGGCTTCGCCTAAGCACCGCTACAATATTATCGAGGATTATGGTGAAAGGGGGCACCGCACACGGCTAAGAATATGATCACGTGGATCAACTTGTGTGTCTAGGGGTGCCCCTCTGCCCCCGTATACAAAGGAGCAAGGGGGAGGATGACGGCCCTAGGAGTGGCGCACCAGGGAGTAGGATTCCTACTCCTAGTTGGAGTAGGTTTCCTCCTTTCCTAGTCCAACTAGGAGAAGGGGGGAAAGGGGGGAAGAGCGGAAGGAAGGGAGAGAGGGGCCGCGCCCCAAACCCCTTGTCCAATTCGGACTGGGCTTGGGAGGGGCGCGCTCCACCTCCTGATCCTTCCCACCAAGGCCCATTAAGGCCCATTGCTTCTTCCTCGTATTCCCGTAACTCCTCGGACCTCCGAAAATACCCGAATCACTCGGAACCTTTCCGATGTCCGAATATAGTCGTCCAATATATCGATCTTTACGTCTCGACCATTTCGAGACTCCTCGTCATGTCCCCGATCTCATCCGGGACTCCGAACTCCTTCGGTACATCAAACTCATAAACTCATAATATAACTGTCATCGAAACCTTAAGCGTGCGGACCCTACGGCTTCGAGAACAATGTAGACATGACCGTGACATGTCTCCGGTCAATAACCAATAGCGGAACCTGGATGCTCATATTAGCTCCCACATATTCTACGAAGATCTTTATCGGTCAGACCGCATAACAACATACGTTGTTCCCTTTGTCATCGGTATATTACTTGCCCGAGATTTGATCATCGGTATCTCAATACCTAGTTCAATCTCGTTACCGGCAAGTCTCTTTACTCGTTTCGTAACACATCATCTCACAACTAACTCATTAGTTGCAATGCTTGCAAGGCTTATGTGATGTGCATTACCGAGAGGGCCCAGAGATACCTCTCCGACAATCGGAGTGACAAATCCTAATCTCGAAATACGCCAACCCAACATGTACCTTTGGAGACACCTGTAGAGCTCCTTTATAATCACTCAGTTACGTTGTGACGTTTGGTAGCACACAAAGTGTTCCTCCGGTAAATGGGAGTTGCATAATCCATAGTCATAGGAACATGTATAAGTCATGAAGAAAGCAATAGCAACATACTAAACGATCGAGTGCTAAGCTAACGGAATGGGTCAAGTCAATCACATCATTCTCCTAATGATGTGATCCCGTTAATCAAATAATAACTCTTTGTCTATGGTTAGGAAACATAACCATCTTTGATTAACGAGCTAGTCAAGTAGAGGCATACTAGTGTCACTCTGTTTGTCTATGTATTCACACATGTATTATGTTTCTGGTTAATACAATTCTAGCATGAATAATAAACATTTATCATGAAATAAGGCAATAAATAATAACTTTATTATTGCCTCTAGGGCATATTTCCTTCAGTCTCCCACTTGCACTAGAGTCAATAATCTAGTTCACATCGCCATGTGATCTAACATCAATAGTTTACACACTACAAGAAATATGTCAACTTATGACCTTCTATCAGTGACCCTCGAAGAATTGGTCATAAATTTATGACCATTTTAGACCAATTGGTCAAAAGCTGTTCAGGGGGCTCCAAACCCTAAACCATTGCGACCATTTTGGTGAGAAAGGTCGTAATTTCCTTAGACGAAATGGTCACAAAGAAAACAGTGCTAGTCCGCTGCCTTATTTCTAGTTGTTAATGACCAATATAGATGGTCATAGCCTTGTAGATTGTGGTGGGTTGTGATGACTAGGCGCCATCTCATCAGTTTTGTGGCAGTTTTTGCCCTAGGTTGTGAAGCAACCTATATTTCTATCATTCCCAAAATTCTCAAAACAATCTCATAAATTCTTTGGGGCATATCTTCATCAAATATGTAAAAATCCTTCCTTGCCTAGTTCAAAACTAATTCAACAATATTCATTTTCCTATTCTGTTCACAACAACACTTTATGAAGGAAGTGCTATTTATATATTCTTGATTGCCCTCGGAATTTTTGGGCACTCTTTTCTATCCAAATCATTACCGCATGACAAAATTCAGCTCCATTTGCCTAGCAAATCTTCCTCGGCAAATTTTCAAAGTTTTTGTCCACCTAGAAGTATTGTGAAGGAAGTACCTTTTTTATATCTCTAAATGACATGAAATGTATACAGTTCCTTCATATGCCCAAATTATCACCCTCCTCCAAATTGCAGCTCAGTCAAATCATCTATGTGAGCCCAGGTTCAATTTATATTTTATGGCCAAATTGGCACGTTGCAAAGCAAGTGTTATATAGACCCCTCCTATTACCCTCAAACTTTTCGGGCACTCTTCCATACCCAAATCATTGCCACATGGTAATATTCAGCTCAATTTTCCTAGTAAATCTTTCTCGGGAAATTTCCAAAGTTTCTACCTCAAGAGAAGCTTTGTGAAGTAAGTACTAGCTAGGCTTACCCAAATGATCTGAAAATTTACCAGTGCATGACCATACCTAAGTAACTTACCTACACCAATTTTGAGCTCATTTCATTCATCCAATCTCTCTTACTAGTTTTCCCAAGTTTCTGTCCATAGAAGAGCATTGTGAAGGAAGTACTACTTTGGCATGTCCAAATGGTATCAATTTTCTACAATGCTTTCTATGCCCAAATAACCATCCTCCACGAAATTTCAGCTCACTCCATTCATTATTTTGAGCCCAGCTTCAACATTCATATTTTTGTCCAGCGTGGTACTTTGCAAAGCAAGTACCACCTAGGATCCTCCTTTTGAGCTAAGAATTTGTGAAGACATTCTCCTTAGTAGATGATCATCCTCATCCAAAACTCACGCCCATTGGCCATGTGCATTTCCCATACCGCTAATCAAACACTTGGCTGCTAATTCATGTTTGAGCATCGATCGGTCTCCTCGTGAGAATCTTATGTTGAAATTTTCTTCCTAGCACCAAACTGGGGAGTGCCCAACCCACTAGACATGCCTAGGCCGCCCAGAACACATGGCAACATTACGGTCACGCGGTGACCACGCGACGAGCATGCGAGTTTACGCGCTCTAGAGTTGGGGCCCTCGGCCACCACCCAAACCTTGATATATCGCCACCAAACCATGTATTTATGATTAAATAGGTCCTTATATAACTAGAAATGATTTTTGGAAAAAATAAATAGCAAACTATGAGGCAGCTGCAGTTCAAATTTGACCCGCTTCCAACTGAATCCGCGGAAATTTGTCTTTTTCACGAGAGGTGGATCAAATTTTTTTACACCCAACCATTTTGTCAATTGTGCATTAAATATGGCCTAGTATTTTATAAAAATTATTTGGTCCAATTTTGCAACAATTATTTGGTAGTTCCTTCACAAAAAACCTCCTTTGGGGCACTCGAAAAATGGAAAATGGTTTTTTCATCCAACGAAAATGAAAACTTCCTTAGACAACATTGTTTGCCATTCCAATATGCACTCTTGTGCACAATATGAGATCATTTGAACAAACTATGCCATGAATGTGGCCATAAGATTGATCATTTGGCTTGAAAGCCATTGATCTCCACACATGATAGCTCGTTTCTGAGAACACTTTTTTATAATAATTGCCTTATTAAAAGTGTGTTATTTTTCCTAGGAACTTGGCCACATATGATGACACAATGCTAAGGTTTCCCAATTTTTTGATTTTTTTTGAATTTTTTATGCCCGTTTCAAAATGCGGTCAAAACGGCGGGAATGACCGTTCCTAGCTAGTGGTTGAATCTTGGATTTTTTTTGGTGTTTCTCTGATTAAATAGATACTTATGTACCTAGAAATGATTTTTGGAAAAAATAAATAGCAAACTATGAGGCAGCTGCAGTTCAAATTTGACCTGCTTCTAGTTGAATCGGCGGAAATTTGTCTTTTTCACGAGAGATGGATCAAATCTTTTTACTACCAACCATTTGATCAATTGTGCATTAAATATGGCCTAGTATTTTATAAAAATGATTTGGTCCAATTTTGCAATAATTATTTGGGAGGTCCTTCACAAAAAAACCTCCTTTGGGGCACTCGAAAAATGGAAAATGGTTTTTTCGTCCAACGAAAATGAAAACTTCCTTAGACAACATTGTTTGCCATTCCAATATGCACTCTTGTGCACAATATGAGATCATTTGAACAAACTATGCCATGAATATGGCCATAAGATTGATCATTGGGCTTGAAAGCCATTGATCTCCACACATGATAGCTCGTTTCTGAGAACACTTTTTTATAATAATTGCCGTATTACAAGTGTGTTATTTTTCCTAGGAACTTGGCCACATATGATGACACAATGCGAAGGTTTCCCAATTTTTTGATTTTTTTGAATTTTTTATGCCCGTTTCAAAATGCGGTCAAAACGGCGGGAATGACCGTTCCTAGCTAGTGGTTGAATCTTGGATTTTTTTGGTGTTTCTCTGATTAAATAGATACTTATGTACCTAGAAATGATTTTTGGAAAAAATAAATAGCAAACTATGAGGCAGCTGCAGTTCAAATTTGACCCGCTTCTAGTTGAATCGGCGGAAATTTGTCTTTTTCACGAGAGGTGGATCAAATCTTTTTACACCCAACCATTTGATCAATTGTGCATTAAATATGGCCTAGTATTTTAGAAAAATGATTTGGTCCAATTTTGCAATAATTATTTGGGAGGTCCTTCACAAAAAACCCTCCTTTGGGGCACTCAAAAAATGGAAAATGGTTTTTTCGTCCAAGGAAATGAAAACTTCCTTAGAAAAAATTGTTTGCCATTCCAATATGCACTCTTGTGCACAATATGAGATCATTTGAACAAACTATGCCATGAATGTGGCCATAAGATTGATCATTTGGCTTGAAAGCCATTGATCTCCACACATGATAGCTCGTTTCTGAGAACACTTTTTTATAATAATTGCCTTATTAAAAGTGTGTTATTTTTCCTAGGAACTTGGCCACATATGATGACACAATGCGAAGGTTTCCCAATTTTTTGATTTTTTTGAATTTTTTATGCCCGTTTCAATATGCGGTCAAAACGGCGGGAATGACCGTTCCTAGCTAGTGGTTGAATCTTGGATTTTTTTGGTGTTTCTATGATTAAATAGATACTTATGTACCTACAAATGATTTTTGGAAAAAATAAATAGCAAACTATGAGGCAGCTGCAGTTCAAATTTGACCTGCTTCTAGTTGAATCGGCGGAAATTTGTCTTTTTCACGAGAGGTGGATCAAATCTTTTTACACCCAACCATTTGATCAATTGTGCATTAAATATGGCCTAGTATTTTAGAAAAATGATTTGGTCCAATTTTGCAATAATTATTTGGGAGGTCCTTCACAAAAAACCCTCCTTTGGGGCACTCGAAAAATGGAAAATGGTTTTTTTGTCCAACGAAATGAAAACTTCCTTAGACAACATTGTTTGCCATTCCAATATGCACTCTTGTGCACAATATGAGATCATTTGAACAAACTATGCCATGAATGTGGCCATAAGATTGATCATTTGGCTTGAAAGCCATTGATCTCCACACATGATAGCTCGTTTCTGAGAACACTTTTTTATAATAATTGCCATATTACAAGTTTGTTATTTTTCCTAGGAACTTGGCCACATATGATGACACAATGCGAAGGTTTCCCAATTTTTTGATTTTTTTTGAATTTTTTATGCCCGTTTCAAAATGCGGTCAAAACGGCGGGAATGACCGTTCCTAGCTAGTGGTTGAATCTTAGATTTTTTTGGTGTTTCTCTGATTAAATAGATACTTATGTAACTAGAAATGATTTTTGGAAAAAGTAAATAGCCAACTATGAGGCAGCTGCAGTTCAAATTTGACTTGCTTCTAGTTGAATCGGCGGAAATTTGTCTTTTTCACGAGAGGTGGATCAAATCTTTTTACACCCAAGCATTTGATCAATTGTGCATTAAATATGGCCTAGTATTTTAGAAAAATGATTTGGTCCAATTTTGCAATAATTATTTGGGAGGTCCTTCACAAAAAAACCTCCTTTGGGGCACTCAAAAAATGGAAAATGGTTTTTTCGTCCAACGAAATGAAAACTTCCTTAGACAACATTGTTTGCCATTCCAATATGCAGTCTTGTACACAATATGAGATCATTTGAACAAACTATGCCCTGAAGGTGGCCATAAGATTGATCATTTGGCTTGAAAGCCATTGATCTCCACACATGATAGCTCGTTTCTGAGTACACTTTTTTTATAATAACTGCCGTATTACAAGTTTGTTATTTTTCCTAGGAACTTGGCCACATATGATTACACAATGCGAAGGTTTCCCAATTTTTTGATTTTTTTGAATTTTTTATGCCCATTTCAAAATGCTGTCAAAACGGCGGGAATGACCGTTCCTAGCTAGTGGTTGAATGTTGGAAATTTTTTGGTGTTTCTCCGATTTAATAGATACTTATGTACCTAGAAATGATTTTTGGAAAAAATAAAGAGCAAACTACGAGGCAGCTACAGTTCAAATTTGACCCGCTTCCAGCTGAATAGACGGAAATTTGTCTTTTTCACGAGAGGTGGATCAAAACTTTTTACACCCAACCATTTAGTCAATTGTGCATTAAATATGGCCTATTATTTTAGAAAAATGATTTGGTCCAATTTTGCAACAATTATTTGGTAGGTCCTTCACAAAAAAACCTCATTTGGGGCAATCAAAAAATGGAAAATGGTTTTTCCGTGCACAGAAAATGAAAACTTCCTTAGGAAACATTGTTTGCCATTCCAAGATGCACCCTTTTGCACAATATGAGATCATTTGAACAAACTATGCCAAGAATGTGGCCATAAGATTGATCATTTGGCTTGATAGCCATGAATCTTCACACGTGATAACTCGTTTCTGAGAACACTTTTTTAAAATAATTACCATATTCCAAGTCTGTTATTTTTCATGGGAACTTGTCCACATATATTGACACAATGCGAAGGTTTCCCTATTCTTTGATTTTTTTCTGAATTTTTTATGCCCGTTTCAAAATGCGGTCAAAACGACGGGAATGACTGTTCCTAGCTAGTGGTTGAATCTTGAAATTTTTTTGGTGTTCCTATGATTAAATAGATACTTATGTACCTAGAAATGATTTTTGGAAAAAATAAAAAGCAAATTACGAGGTAGCTACAGTTCAAATTTGACACGCTTCCTGCTGAATCGGCGGGAATTTGCCTTTTTCACCAGAGGTGGATCAAAAATTTTGACACCCAACCATTTTGTCAATTGTGCATTAAATATGGCCTAGTATTTTATAAAATTGATTAGGTCCAATTTTGCAACAAATATATGGTCGGTCCTTCACAAAAAAAAACTCATTTCAGGCAATCGAAAAATGGAAAATGAATTTTCCGTGCAAAGAAAATGAAAACTCTCTTAGACAACATTGTTTGTCATTCCAAGATGCACCTCGTGTAAATATTTGATAGCTTCTTGAAAAAAAAAATTCATTTTGGACACTCAAAACATAAAAAATAAAATGCTGACATGATTTTACACTTCATTTTTATTTGACCACGACCAATTTTATATGGTCATAACATCCAATACTAGATGGTCATAACGTCATACACGCGTGCTGCATTCTGATTGGGCCATAGCCATATCACGCGGATCATGCATCAAGCACCGTTGGATGCTCCTGTATTCAATGGTAGTCCTCGCCCCCTCACCCTCTCACCCACCTAGCCCTAACACAACCACCCCCACGCCCCCCACGCCCCCACTTCTCCACCTTCTCTCCCGCATCCTTAGCCGCCGCCGTCCCCTTTGGCCAAAACCCTAGCCGCCCCTGCCCCCGCACCATGGCCGGCCTCAACCCCTGCGTCGACGGCGAGGAGCCCGAGTCTCCACGCCTCCCCCCTCAAGTGGCTAGAAACCCACCAGAGGTGAGAAGAGCGCCGCTCCTCCTCTGTCTCTCTCAATTCCCAGCCCACCCACCCAACCCGCCGCCGCTGACCTCCATCCTCTCCGCCAACCCCGGCCACCGGCGACCACTCCCCTCCCCTCCTCTCCTACGGCCATGGTCGGACCCTCCTCGCTCGCGCCCTAAACATAGCCGCACCGCACAGCCATGGCGAGATCCAGCAGCGGCCAGATCCAGCACTAGGTGGGCGCGCGGAGGAGGAGGAGGATCTTCTGGTGGAGCTCGGCGGCGGGAAGGCGCCGGGGGACACCATGGAGCTGACGGTGCGCGCGCTGCTGGTGGGGATCGGCGATGACGACCGCCGAGAGGGGCTGCGCAGGATGCCCAAGAGCGTCGCCAAGGCCTTCCGCGACGGCACCCGAGGTATAACCCGTGGATTGCGCATGCTCGCGTTCGTTCCCTGTTTTGACCATTTGATGGAAGCGTCCAAGTCGAGCACTCGTCGTTCATTAGCGCACTCTGAATGTTTTTCATGACATGTTTTCTTTGTCAGCGTACGTGTAAAGAACTTAGACTTAGACATGAAAGATTGCATTGTCTTTCTTAAGTACTCCTAGTTCGTTAGCGCACTCTGAATGTTGTTCATGCGTATGTGCTTTTGTCAGCGTCCGTGTAAAGAACGAAGCCTCATGTGTTCCATTTACCTATAGTTTTTCCCCATGCTGGTTTTCCACTTCGGTGTTTGTTTGTGCTCGATCCTGATTTGGGCGTGCTTGTTTTTCCTGTCGGGCATCGTGAGTGCGCTGGACGGCGGGAAGGGCCGCATCAAGGAGGCGGTGGAGGCCACCAAGGACGGATGACCCGGGGCGTTGCACGCCGCTGCCGGCCACGGGAGGATGCCGGTGTGCGTCTACCTGGTCGAGAAGCTTCGCGTGAATGTCAATGCCGGAGACAACAAAGGTGCTCTGTTCGGCCTCCTCCTCTGGTTTCGCAAACTGCAGAACACCAGCGTGCCTACAAATTGATATTGGTCCCTCACAAGCGGCACAATCAGTAGGATGAAACTGACTGCATCGATGCTTTATTTTTGCTGCATCAATCATAGCGCCACATGTGTGTTCTCTTCATTTTAGGAGTAGGAAGCGATGCCCCTTGCTTGTTTAGAAGCATCTGATGTCTGTCACCAACTTGATCTAGTTTTATTAGTATGTAGTTTGAACTAGCCTGTGTCAAGTTTTATTAGTATGTACTGGAGTAGTAGTTCGAACCATCTTCAGTGGAGATGGCACCTACATACGTATAAACTAGAAACCAGGAATGACCTATTCCAGAAAATACCGGAAAATGGGCCATTGATCATTTGGCTGATACTATGAGTGTACCGTCTGAGTTGCTGCCATCCATTCCCCCATGCATGAATATCTGGCGAGTGAGAGTGACGAGAGAATTACTGATATCTATTTGCCCCATGTATTTTCCATCTGAACAAGTTACTGTTATCCAAATGATTTTTCCTGCAATAACCTAATCCACGTGAACATCAACAATGTCGTAGATGTTGGCTTGGTTATTCCAGACATTTATTTCAGTTGGAATTAGAAACATCTAGTACAGACTATTCCTGGTGCAGCTGCAGGAGTGCACCTTGTTGCATGTTGATTGATTCTTCTTTCGTTTTTGCGAATTTGATGCTTGCTAGTATTTTTTTTGTGTTCCTGCTTGGTTGATGTACAGTTTGTGATAGTGTAGGAAGGATTGCGTACTTGTTAACTGCTTGCCTCATTTAGTTAGTATCATTTTGCACTGTGTCTCTTATTTTGCATTGAGATTGAAATCACACGAGGTAGCTTTTTGCACCATACTCAGGTATACAAATGGTCTTGGTGCGAGGTATTGAACCATGCTCCCGTATTTGTTTGGTGATTATTTTGGATACATGTTCTTTTTCTACAGAAATATGTTGTGGTTCCTTGCTGAATAAATAAGTAACCAGTATAGATAATCATTTTAAAGTACAACTCTTGGAATTACTGTTTTCCTTGCTGTAAAATTACCTATTTGTTGTTTACTTGTTGCTATTAGTTAATCATACTTTATTCCTTTTATTGAGCTGCTCCGCCACCTCCCCTGGCATCTTCGTGGGGCGCTCGACGGTAGGCAGGTCATGGGTGTGACGGACCTGCTGCTGCCGACTGTCTTCCTCGACCACTTCCCTGAGCTGCTCCTGCCACCGACCCTCCTCAACTTCGCCCTGCTGTTGCTGCTGGTGAGACAATTTCCTCGATCTGTCGCTTCTTCCTCCTGCCAACTACATATGTGATGATTCTCTAACTGCTCTAGTTTGGCTGTAGCTGTAACTACTGTATTTTGGGTGTGATTCGATAAAAGCTATGTGGTTTGGGGTTAAGGAGATCATGTAGCATTTGAATCTGTAAAAGCTATGTGATTTTACTAGTCATCAGTATTATGCTTATCAGCTTTAAAATTCTGAGACATCATGTATTGTTTTCCTTTGCTTATTTATAATTGTGTAGCATTTGAAGCTGTAAAAGCTATGTGGTTTTACTATTCATTGGTATTATGCTTATATTCAGCTTTAAAATTCCGAGACATCATGTATTGTTTTCCTTTGCTTATTTATAATATATATGATTGTCTTTCGTATTTTCATGTGTTCTGCTTGCTGCTTGATCCATTCGCTCGTACCCTTGCTGGTTTGGCTTGAGTTATGTTTGTCTTTCTTATTTTCATGTGTTCTACTTGCTGCTTGATCCATTCGCTCGTACCCTTGCTGGTTTGGCTTGAGTTATGATTGCACTGTTTTCTTCCATAGGTTGAGACCAACGAGGCATGGCGGATCAGGCCTCTACCCCCCCACCCTGCGGACCACACCATCCTCCCTAAGGGGAAATACCAGGCCAAGTAAGTGCTCTCTTCGTCTCCACGCCCATTTCTAGAAGTTTCTGTATGCTCGTGCTGGGTTTGTGTGAAGCCCTTCTGTTTGAGTGAGATCTGAACTGCTATTGTGATAATGCAGAGTTGGTGTCTATTTCTCCATGGATATTTGAGTTTCTTCTTTTTGTTTATTCTGTGTGGTGTTAGTCCGATGGTTTATTGCAAGATGGCTGTATGGATAACTCAGCTTTGTGTGTTTATGGAATTTCCTAGAGGGTTGATAAAACTGTGAGTCTGTCAGCTTGCTTGGAACCAATTGTTATGTGTTGCTTTGTGTAGTGCTGATTTTGCGCTGATATGAACTTACAACAGTATTTACATTGTAGTGTTTTCTGCATGTTGTCGTATCACTAGTTCCATGCTGCCTACACATCTGAGTCTATTACTTATTTTTGTTTTTATCCTTGATTAGTATTAATTGTTGTATTGTAGACTTAAAATTGTGGTGGTTCCTCTTTACAGAAGCTCAAGTGTGAAGTGTGAAGCCGTGTAGTGTGAAGCCAAGTGTGGAGGCGTGAAGTCCAACTCAGTAAAGAGTAGCATATTGTAGAATATTTGTGTTGTAAAGATTGTAATAAATTTATTTAGTGGTATATTTGATGAAATTAATGTGTTCTTTTTGATTATGTATGTGTGATCTGAAAACTTGTGAAATGGAAACTTGACCAATGGGTCCACTTATGGAAGTAATCTGTCAAATTTGTACATTTCTGATATGTGGGACCAATTTGAGAGATGATCATGACAAGTGGGACCCATCTGACTAGTGGGACCAGCTTGAATATATAATGGTTGAAAATAGAAAAGCAATAAATAATAAAAGGCCACAGGCCAACAATAAAAAAGGCTAAAACGTTGGGCTTGGCCCATGAAGCGGACCAGAATTAACAAGGAAAAAAAAATCCTAAAAGGCTGAATTAGACCGGGCTGAATCTTGTGCCAAGTTAGATTGCCACGCTGGATGCCTACGTGGCCTGGGGAGGTTGCTAGTGACCAAAACGCCACAATAGGCTTATTTTGGTTGTAAACGTCTACGACCTTCTCACAGAGAAGGTCGCTATAGTCAGTTTACGACCGCCAGCTTTTGACCTTCTGTTTTTGGTCACAAAAAGGTCGTAAATGGAAATTTGTGACCTTTCAGTGACCAATAGTCAAGGTCACAAGTTGACATATTTCTTGTAGTGACATCTTTATGTGGTTAACACCCATAGTTCACATTGATATGTGACCAACACCCAAAGGGTTTACTAGAGTCAGTAATCTAGTTCACATTGCTATGTGATTAACACCCAAAGAGTACTAAGGTGTGATCATGTTTTGCCTGTGAGAGAAGTTTAGTCAACGGGTCTGCTATATTCAGATCCGTAAGTATTTTGCAATTTTCTATGTCTACAATGCTCTGCACGGAGCTACTTTAGCTAATTGCTCCCACTTTCAATATGTATCCAGATGAAGACTAAGAGTCATCCGGATCAGTGCCAAAACTTGTATCGACGTAACCCTTTTACGACGAACCTTTTGTCACCTCCATAATCGAGAAACATATCCTTATTCCACTAAGGATAATTTTTGACTGCTGTCCAGTGATCTACTCCTAGATCAATATTGTACTCCCTTGCCAAAATTAGTGTAGGGTATACAATAGGTCTGGTACACAGCATGGCATACTTTATAGAACCTATGGCCAAGGCATAGGGAATGACTTTCATTCTCATTCTATTTTCTGCCGTGGTCGCGCTTTGAGTCTTACTCAATTTCACACCTTGTAACACAGGCAAGAATTCTTTCTTTGACTGTTCCATTTTGAACTACTTCAAAATCTTGTCAAGGTATGTACTCATTGAAAACAAAACTTATCAAGCGTCTTGATCTATCTCTATAGATCTTGATGCTCAATATGTAAGCAGGTTTACCGAGGTTTTCTTTGAAAAAATCCTTTCAAACACTCCTTTATGCTTTGCAGAATAATTCTACATTATTTCCGATCAACAATATGTCATACACATATACTTATCAGAAATGCTGTAGTGCTCCCACTCACTTTCTTGTAAATACAGGCTTCACCGCAAGTCTATGTAAAACTATATGCTTTGATCAACTTATCAAAGCGTACATTCCAACTCCGAGATGCTTGCACCAGTCCATAGATGGATCGCTGGAGCTCGCATATTTTGTTAGCACCTTTAGGATTGACAAAACCTTCTGGTTGCATCATATACAACTCTTCTTTAAATCCATTAAGGAATGTAGTTTTGTTTATCCATTTGCCAGATTTCATAAAAATGCGGCAATTGCTAACATGATTTGGATAGACTTAAGCATCGCTACGAGTGAGAAAATTTCATCGTAGTTAACACCTTGAATTTTGTCAAAAACCTTTTTCGATAAGTCTAGCTTTGTAGATAGTAATACTACTATCAGCGTCCGTATTCCTCTTGAGGATCCATTTAATCTCAATGGCTTGCCGATCATCGGGCAAGTCAACCAAAGTCCATACTCTGTTCTCATACATGGATCCCATCTCAGATTTCATGGCCTCAAGCCATTTTGCGGAATCTGGGCTCATCATCGCTTCCTCATAGTTCGTAGGTTCGTCATGGTCAAGTAACATGACCTCCAGAACAGGATTACCGTACCACTCTAGTGCGGATCTCACTCTGGTTTACCTACGAGGTTCGGTAGTAACTTGATCTGAAGTGACATGATCATCATCATTAGCTTCCTCACTAATTGGTGTAGTAGTCACAGGAATAGATTTCTGTGATGAACTACTTTCCAATAAGGGAGCAGGTACAGTTACCTCATCAAGTTCTACTTTCCTCCCACTCACTTCTTTCGAGAGAAACTCCTTCTCTTGAAAGGATCCATTCTCAGCAACGAATATCTTGCCTTCGGATCTGTGATAGAAGGTGTACCCAACATTTTCTTTTGGGTATCCTATGAAGACGCACTTCTCCGATTTGGGTTTGAGCTTATCAGGATGAAACTTTTTCATATAAGCATTGCAACCTCAAACTTTAAGAAAACGACAACTTAGGTTTCTTGCCAAACCATAGTTCAGACGGTGTCGTCTTAACGGATTTAGATGGTGCCCTATTTAATGTGAATGTAGCTGTCTCTAATGCATAACCCCAAAACAATAGCGGTAAATCAGTAAGAGATGTCATAGATCACGCCATATCTAGTAAAGTGCGATTACGACGTTCGGACACACCATTACGCTGTGGTGTTCCAGATGGCGTGAGTTTGCAAAACTATTCCACATTGTTTTAATTGAAAACCAAACTTGTAACTCAAATATTCGTCTTTGCGACCAGATCGTAGAAACTTTATTTTCTTGTCACGATGATTTTCCACTTCACTCTTAAATACTTTGAACTTTTCAGACTTATGTTTCATCAAGTAGATATACTCATATCTGCTTAAATCATCTG
The DNA here is from genome assembly GCF_002162155.2 of Triticum dicoccoides. Lineage (NCBI taxonomy): Eukaryota > Viridiplantae > Streptophyta > Magnoliopsida > Poales > Poaceae > Triticum > Triticum dicoccoides. The sequence continues at coordinate 714,078,674 of NC_041388.1, read as the reverse complement.
TGAAGGTCATAAAATAATGATACTTGTCGTGAGCTTTAATATTCATCGGACCACATACATCAGTATGAATGATTTCCAACAAATCTGTTGCTTGCCCCATTGTTCCGGAGAATGGAGTCTTTAGTCATCTTGCCCATAAGGCATGGTTCGCAAGCACCAAGTGATTCATAATCAAGTGATTCCAAAATCCCATCAGCATGGAGTTTCTTCATGCGCTTTACACCAATATGACCTAAATGGCAGTGCCACAAATAAGTTGCACTATCATTATTAACTTTGCATCTTTTGGTTTCAATATTATGAATATGTGTATCACTACGATCGAGATCCAATGAACCATTTTCATTGGGTGTGTAACCATATAAGGTTTTATTCATGTAAACAGAACAACAATTATTCTCTAACTTAAATGAATAACCGTATTGCAATAAACATGATCAAATCATATTCATGCTCAACGCAAACACCAAATAACACTTATTTAGGTTCAACACTAATCCCGAAAGTATAGGGAGTGTGCGATGATGATCATATCAATCTTGGAACTACTTCCAACACACATCGTCACTTCACCCTTAACTAGTTTATATTCATTCTGCAATTTTCGTTTCGAGTTACTATTCTTTAGCAACTGAACTAGTATCAAATACTGAGGGGTTGCTATAAACACTAGTAAAGCACACATCAATAACATGTATATCAAATATACCTTTGTTCACTTTGCCATCCTTCTTATCCGCCAAATACTTGGGGCAGTTCCGCTTCCAGTGACCAGTCCCTTTGCAGTACAAGCACTTAGTCTCAGGCTTAGGACCTGACTTGGGCTTCTTCACTTGAGCAGCAACTTGCTTGCTTTTCTTCTTGAAGTTCCCCCTTTTTTTTCTTTGCCCCTTTCTTGAAACTAGTGGTCTCGTCAACCATCAACACTTGATGTTATTCTTGATTTCTACCTTCGTCAATTTCAGCATTACGAAGAGCTTGGGAATTGTTTCCGTTATCCCTTGCATATCATAGTTCATCACGAAGTTCTAATAACTTGGTGATGGTGACTAGAGAATTCTGTCAATCACTATTTTATCTGGAAGATTAACTCCCACTTGATTCAAGCGATTGTAGTACCCAAACAATCTGAGCACATGCTCACTAGTTGAGCGATTCTCCTCCATCTTTTAGCTATAGAACTTGTTGGAGACTTCATATCTCTCAACTCGGGTATTTGCTTGAAATATTAACTTCAACTCCTGGAACATCTCATATGGTCCATGACGTTCAAAACGTGTTTGAAGTCCCGATACTAAGCCGTTAAGCATGGTGCACTAAACTATCAAGTAGTCATCATATTGAGCTAGCCAAACGTTCATAACGTATGCATCTGCTCCTGCAATAGGTCTGTCACCTAGCGGTGCATCAAGGACATAATTCTTCTGTGCAGCAATGAGGATAAACCTCAGATCACGGATCCAATCTGCATCATTGCTACTAATATCTTTCAACACAATTTTCTCTAGGAACATATCAAAATAAACATATGAAAGCAACAACGCGGGCTATTGATCTACAACATAATTTGTAAAATACTACCAGGACTAAGTTCATAATAAATTTAAGTTCAATTAATCATATTACTCAAGAACTCCCACTTAGATAGACATCCCTCTAATCCTCTAAGTGATTACGTGATCCAAATCAACTAAACCATGTCCGATCATCACATGAGATGGAGTAGTTTCATTGGTGAACATCACTATGTTGATCATATCTACTATATGATTCACGCTCGACCTTTCGGTCTTCGTGTTCCCAGGCCATATCTGTATATGCTTGGCTCGTCAAGTATAACCTGAGTATTCCGCATGTGCAATTGTTTTGCAGCCGTTGTATTATAACATAGACCCTATCACACCCGATCATCACGTGGTGTCTCAGCACAAAGAACTTTCGCAACGGTGCATACTCAGGGAGAACACTTCTTGATAATTAGTGAGAGATCATCTTAAAATGCTACCGTGAATCAAAGCAAGATAAGATGCATAAAAGATAAACAACACATGCAATCAATATAAGTGATATGATATGGCCAACATCATCTTGTGCTTGTGATCTCCATCTTCGAAGCACCGTCGTGATCACCATCGTCACTGGCGCGACACCTTGATCACCATCGTAGCATCGTTGTCGTCTCGCCAATCTTATGCTTCCACGACTATCGCTACCGCTTAGTGATAAAGTAAAGCTTTACAGCGCAATTGCATTGCATACAATAAAGCGACAACCATATGGCTCCTGCCAGTTGCCGATAACTTGGTTACAAAACATGATCATCTCATACAATAAAATTTAGCATCATGTCTTGACCATATCACATCACAACATGCCCTGCAAAAACAAGTTAGATGTCCTCTACTTTGTTGTTGCAAGTTTTACGTGGCTGCTACGGACTTAAGCAAGAACCAATCTACCTACGCATCAAAACCACAACAATAGTTTGTCAAATTGGTGCTATTTTAACCTTCGCAAGGACCGGGCGTAGCCACACTCGGTTCAACTAAAGTTGGAGAAACTATCACCCTCTAGCCACCTTTGTGCAAAGCACGTCGGGAGAACCAGTCTCGTGTAAGCGTACACGTAATGTTGGTCCGGGCCGCTTCATCCAACAATACCGCCGAACCAAAGTATGACATGCTGGTAAGCAGTATGACTTATATCGCCCACAACTCACTTGTGTTCTACTCGTGCATATAACATCAACACATAAAACCTAGGCTCGGATGCCACTGTTGGGTTACGTAGTAATTTAAAAAAAAATCCTACGCACACGCAAGATCATGGTGATGCATAGCAACGAGAGGGGAGAGTGTGATCTACGTACCCTTGTAGACCGACAGCGGAAGCGTTAGCACAACGCGGTTGATGTAGTCGTACGTCTTCACGGCCCAACCGATCAAGCACCGAAACTACGGCACCTCCGAGTTTTAGCACACGTTCTGTTGGGGAACATAGCAGAAATTCAAAATTTTCCTACGTGTCACCAGATCTATCTATGGAGAAACCAGCAACGAGGGGAAGGAGAGTGCATCTACATACCCTTGTAGATCACTAAGCGGAAGCGTTCAAGTGAACAGGGTTGATGGAGTCATACTCGTCGTGATCCAAATCACCGGAGATCCTAGCGCCGAACGGACGGCACCTCCGCGTTCAACACACGTACAACCCGGTGACGTCTCCCATGCCTTGATCCAGCAAGGAGAGAGGGAGAGGTTGAGGAAGACTCGATCCAGTAGCAGCACAACGGCGTGGTGGTGATGGAGGAGCGTGGTACTCCAGCAAGGCTTCGCCAAGCACCGCAAGAGACAAGGAGGGAGAAGGGTAGGGCTGCGCCAAGAAGGAGAGGAACTCGTGTGTATTGGGCAGCCCAAACCTCAAGTATATATAGGAGAAGGGGAGGGGCTGCGCCCCCACCTAGGATTCCCTACCTAGGGGTGGCGGCAGCCCCCTAGATCCCATCTAGGGGCGGCCAAGGGGAGGGGTGAGGGGGAGGCGCACCAGGGTGGGCCTTAGGGCCCATCTGCCCTAGGGTTTGCCCCCCCTTCCCACTCCCTTGCGCCTTGGGCCTTGGTGGGGGGCGCACCAACCCACCTGGGGCTGGTCCCCTCCCACACTTGGCCCATGCAGCTCTCCGGGGCTTGTGGCCCCACTTGGTGGACCCTCGGGACCCTCCCGGTGGTCCCGGTACGTTACCGATAAAACCCGAAACTTTTCCGATGACCAAAACAGGACTTCCCAATTATAAATCTTTCCCTCCGGACCATTCCGGAACTCCTCGTGACGTCCGGGATCTCATCCGGGACTCCGAACAACATTCGGTAACCACATACAAACTTCCTTTATAACCCTAGCGTCATCGAACCTTAAGTGTGTAGACCCTACGGGTTCGGGAACCATGCAGACATGACCGAGACGTTCTCCGGTCAATAACCAACAGCGGGATCTGGATACCCATGTTGGCTCCCACATGCTCCACGATGATCTCATCGGATGAACCACGATGTCAAGGACTTAATCAATCCTGTATACAATTCCCTTTGTCTATCGGTACAATACTTGCCCGAGATTCGATCGTGTAACATCCCAATTTTTCAATTTGGAATGTTATACATTAGGTCATCATGCATATCATATTTTATTTTGCTTTTGGTTTTGATCCTAGAAAATCTTAAGCAACTCAAGGACCCACGGAGAGAGTTGGGGATTTCGTTATTTACGTATTTGAGTTTTCTCAAATTATGTAAACAGGATCATTTGATTTTATTTATTTCATCATCAATTATTTCTATTACAAAAATATAGAAATATTGAAGATTTAATAAAAAAAACAAATAAGTTTTATTTCGGAGTTTTTTGGTATTTTTATTTGAATTTAGGAAAAAAGCGTGTTTTTCAAAGTTGTAGTTTGGGCCCAGATAAATGTTCACTTTATCGGGCTTGATTTTAGGAACCCGGCAAAATTTATATCGTGATTTTTGGAGTCTGTTTAGTATTTCTTTTTATTTTTCTTCCGAGCGGATTTAAAAACAAAAAAAACGGAACCGACTCCAGGCCGTACCCGGCCAGGACTCCCTGGCCTGGGGCCTTTATAAGCCGCCCGAGCCGGCCCGAGAGAGAGAGAGGCCTGCCGCCAGCCAAACCCTAACCCTAGCCGCCGCCCCGCCGCCGCCCGCCGCCGCCGCCGCCGGAGCAGCGCGACTTTCGAGGTTCGCCGCCGTCTCGTTTTCCGTGCAGTTTTTTTTTAAAAATTCCGTTCATCATTTGTCTTTTTCGTCGGATTTTCCGCGGTTATTTTCTGATCGCGATTTCTGATCCAATTTTCATTTTAGTATAACTTTTCGCTCGTTTATGGGAATCATGCGATTCAAGTGCCTGGAGTTTCGTCTCGAAACCCTCTTTCCGAATAATCAACTTAAACAAGTTTTTGCTACTGTAAAATTTGCCTTAGATCCAGATTACTAGAACGAAGTTGTTTTCTTTCGCCGTTTGATTTCTTTTGCTTCGTTCGATTTGATTCTTTTGCCAACCAGGGTTCTTAAGTTGAACTTTTTGGTTAGATCTCTTATTTGAGTTTTACCTGTCCATTAGATGAGTACTTATTGTATGCTTGTTGTTTGTCTGCGATAGAATACCCGGAGTGCGCCGCATGTTACGTTGAATCTCTAGGTTACGCGGATCATCAGCAAGGCAAGTAACACTTTGATCATACCTTTTCTACAACCCAGTTTTATTGCATTAGATCAATCCTCACACATTGCATGATTAGGATCTAATTAAATTGTGGGATGGGAAGTAGATGAGGTAGCACCTATTACCTGTTTATTATCAAACCATTGGGAGTTACTTCTACGTTTGCTTATTATGCCATGCTATGCTAGTAGACGTGGATTGGGTGAGTGGTATCCATGACAGATGTGAGATTGATATTTAATGGTTTATCTAAGGTGGCAACCTAACACACATCTGGGTGGATTGAGGCACCTGGTTTCCAGGACTTGCCTGTTTTCTTTGGACCGCCACCCAGGCCCAAAGGGATCATGAGATTATTCATACTAGAAACTTCCGTGTGCAGCCACAAGCCATTATGGCCTCTGGCATAGTTGACTAAGTTGTGCGAACTCTTACAGTGGTAGACTAGCAGATGTAGGGGATGTAGGTGGTACGGTCTACCCGATCGTAAGGTGCTAGCGCTTCTGAAAGACTATGTCTCGGTCATCCGTCTTCTCAAACACCATGTAGTGCGAGAAACCAAACGGAGGCGATCGAGTCTTGTGGGGAAAAGTGCGCAAACCTCTGCAGAGTGTAATAAACTAATCATGGTTAGCCGTGTCCCCGGTTATGGACATCTTGAGTATCTAGTACCTGGATTTTCATGTGAATCTCAACATGTTACTCTAAATTAATATTGATGGGTTTTAATGATGTTATTTAATTGGGATTGAGAATGCTGTCAACCATTCTCAATGTTTCACAACCACCATGATAGTAATTAATTCTATTCCTTTGAAGTAGGGAAAAATTGGCTTTACGCAAAAATTGTAACCATAGAGCTTTCCACCAGCCAAATATGCATATAGTATAGCTGTTGCATTTCCATTATTCTCTATGTGTTACCTTGCCAGCATATTCCATGTGCTGACCCGTTTTCGGGATGCAACGTTAATGTTGCAGACTTTTCAGACGTTGATTAAGGAGTTTTTAGGTCGTGGTTCTATACTCAGTGATGCCGTTGGAGTTGATGGACTCACTTATCTTCCAAGCCTTCCGCTGTTATCGTTATTAGATGGCCTTAAGCCATATTTATTGTAATAAGTTCTCTTTTGAGACACTCGATGTAATAAGTGTGTGATTGCTACTCTGCTATAAATCCTCCGAGTACTGTGTGGTGTCAGCATTACTGATCCAGGGATGACACCGGAGCACAGAGATCAAACTGTTTGAGGTCTGGTCGCTACAGAGATGGTATCAGAGCACACGCTGACTGTAGGACACGACCACTAAGCTAAAGACCTAGATCACTAGATCACTCTCTTCTCATCTGACTTCTCATCTTTTCTACTCTTTAGGATGGCGGATGCAAGGAACAAGTTCACTCAACCAGATGAAGATACACCCTTTGGATGCCACTTGAAGGAAGTCACTAGATACCTGAACATAGGAGTACCAAGCTTCACGGGAACCTACAATGCCACTTTACCTGAAGAAGAGCGCTGGATGATTCAAGTTCAAGTTCCAGGAAGGACGTTCATGCCAGTCACTGAGCCTATAGAGTTTTCTTTTGATGCACCAACTTGGAGTCTAGGAAAGAGCATGGCAGCTCACATCACCATGGGACGCATTGGAGAAGTCTACCGCAAGGATCTTAAGGATACTATCTACCAGATTTGTGGGCGCCGAGATGAACACTGGGAGATGATCAGCACCAGGAAGGATAGATCAATTGCAGCTTTTTTCCAGGAGTTAAACCAGCACATTCGATGACAGGAGAATCAGATGTGCGCCGACATGATAGATCTGAAGAAGGCAAGGACTAGAATCAAGGAACTAGAGGAAGAACTCAAGGCTACACGCGAAGGTTATGAAGAAGAAATTGAAGTACTGGTGGAGAAGAATGCCGACCTAACAAAGAAGATTGGAATATTTATGGGAGGCCGGACACCAATAGATGAAGACGAAGAACCCAAGGAGATTAGCCCGGAGGACTACATCATCATCGACGGCACCGACTCGGAACAAGATAGTAGCAATGATGACTATGTGGATGAAGCAGGAGCGGACATCATGGAGTCTACAACCGTAGAATATTTCTAGTAGACCACCTCATTAGTAGTAGTAGTCCACCATGTAAATATAGTAGCCCGAGCACTTTGCGATAGTTAGATCGATTGTATGCCTTTGTTTGATTGATTGAAGTGAATTGTGTGCTTTTGCCTCATGTGCATATGGGTAGTGTTTTCTCTTTAGACCCCCTCTATTCTTATATCTAATCTTTTCTAAACCCTCAGATGCCTCCGAGACGTGACCCCGGTTTTGCCTTTCCGCCGGAGCTCACCCAGTTGATCCAGCAGCAGAACACCTTGATGCAGTTGCTAGTTCAGAATCAGAATCAGGGGAACAACAACAACAACCCACCACCACCACCACCACCTGTTGACCACTTAGCCCGTTTTCTTAGGCTGAATCCGCCGGTGTTTTCAAGTAGCACCGAGCCGATTGTAGCAGATGATTGGATCCACAAGATAGCTAGGGAGTTGACCACTGTAGGATGCACAGATATGGAGAAGGTTAAGTTTGCCGCACATCAGTTAGAAGGACCCGCAGCATCTTGGTGGGAGAATTTCACAGCCACTTTCCCAGTCGACACTATCACGTGGGACCAGTTTCAGCAGGCTTTTCGTACTGCCCATGTTTCAGCAGGAGCAATGGCCATGAAGAAGCGTGAGTTTCGTAACTTGCGCCAAGGAGGACGGACAGTTGGCCAGTATGTGGAGGAGTTTAGTAAGCTAGCACGTTATGCCCCAGATGACGTTGCTACGGATGCAGCTAAGCAGGAGAAATTCCTGGAAGGACTGAATGATGAATTGAGCATGCAGTTGATGGTAGCCACCTTCAACAACTACCGGGAGTTGGTAGATCATGCTCTTATGATTGAAGGGAAGCAGCAGCAAATTGAGAACCACAAGAGGAAGTATGAACAAGGAAAGTATAATTCAGGAGCTCAGCAGAAGCCTCGTTTTACCCCTAGACCAAGAGGACATTTTCAGCATACCCATGGAGTAGGTAGCTCGCACAATCACAATGGCACCAAGAATGGTAATGGGAATGGAGGAAGTAATGGACAGAACCGCAGCACCCCATCAACCCCAGCCAAGAAGGACTTGAGCCATGTCACTTGCTATAAGTGTTCGAAGCCAGGACATTTTGCAAATGAATGTCCTGAAGGCCAAAATGGCAATGGAAGTTCTGGGAAGAAGCCGAACCCTTTCAACAGGGGACAGGTGAACCACGTTAGCGTAGAGGAGGTTGAAGCTCAGCCCGATGCAGTAATAGGTAAGTTTTTGGTTAAGTCATTTACTGCACTCGTTCTTTTTGATACTGGAGCATCGCATTCATACATCTCAAGGGGATTTGTGGAATTGTATACGGGATTGATCGAATCCTCGACATCGTGGTTCATCCGATGAGATCATCGTGGAACATGTAGGAACCAACATGGGTATCCAGATCCCGCTGTTGGTTATTGACCGAAGAACGTCTCGGTCATGTCTGCATGGTTCCCGAACCCGTAGGGTTTACACACTTAAGGTTCGATGACGCTTGGGTTATAAAGGAAGTTTGTATGTAGTTACCGAATGTTGTTCGGAGTCCCGGATGAGATCCAGGACGTCACGAGGAGTTCCAGAATGGTCTGGAGGTAAAGATTTATATATGGGAAGTCCTGTTTTGGTTACCAGAAAAGTTTCAGGTTTTATCGGTAACGTACCGGGACCACCGGGAGGGTCCCGGGGGTCCACCAAGTGGGGCCACCAGCCCCGGAGGCTTTCATGGGCCAAGAGTGGTAAGGGACCAGCCCATGAGTGGGCTGGTGCACCTCCCACAAGGCCCAAGGCGCAGCAAGGAGGAGAAAGGGGAAACCCTAGGCTCAGATGGGCCTAAGGCCCACCCTAGGGTGCGCCCCCCTCTCCCCCTCTTGGCCGCCCCCCCTTTTCCCATCTAGGGCTGCCGCCCCCCTAGGGGTGGGAACCCTAGAGGGGGCTCACCCTCCTCCCCTCCTCCTATGAATAGTGGGGTTTTGGGCTGCCCAAGATACGCGATTTGATCTCTTCTTGGCACAGCCCTACCCCTCTCCCTCCTCGTCTCTTGCGGTGCTTGGCGAAGCCCTGCTGGAGTACCACGCTCCTCCACCACCACCACGCCATTGTGCTGCTGCTGGATGGAGTCTTCCTCAACCTCTCCCTCTCTCCTTGCTGGATCATGGCATGGGAGACGTCACCGGGCTGTACGTGTGTTGAACGCGGAGGTGCCGTCCGTTCGGCACTAGGATCTCCGGTAATTTGGATCACGACGAGTACGACTCCTTCAACCCCGTTCTCTTGAACGCTTTCGCATAGCGATCTACAAGGGTATGTAGATCCACTCTCCTTCCCCTTGTTGCTAGTTTCTCCATAGATCGATCTTGGTGACACGTAGGAAAATTTTGAATTTCTGCTACATTCCCCAACAGTGGTATCAGAGCTAGGTCTAATGCGTAGATTCTATGCACGAGTAGAACACAAAGTAGTTGTGGGCGTTGATTTTGTTCAATATGCTCACCGTTACTAGTCCAATCTTGTTTCGACGGTATTGCGGGATGAAGCGGCCCGGACCAACCTTACACGTACGCTTACGTGAGACCGGTTCCACCGACTGACATGCACTAGTTGCATAAGGTGGCTGGCGGGTGTCTGTCTCTCCCACTTTAGTTGGAACAGATTCGATGAAAAGGGTCCTTATGAAGGGTAAATAGCAATTGGCATATCACGTTGTGGTTTTTGCGTAGGTAAGAAACGTTCTTGCTAGAAACCCATAGCAGCCACGTAAAACATGCAAACAACAATTAGAGGACATCTAACTTGTTTTTGCAGGGTATGCTATGTGATGTGATATGGCCAAAGGATGTGATGAATGATATATGTGATGTATGAGATGATCATGTTCTTGTAATAGGAATCACGACTTGCATGTCGATGAGTATGACAACCGGCAGGAGCCATAGGAGTTGTCTTTATTTATTGTATGACCTGCGTGTCATTGAACAACGCCATGTAATTACTTTACTTTATTGCTAACCTGTAGCCATAGTAGTAGAAGTAATAAGTTGGCGAGACAACTTCATGGAGACACAATGATGGAGATCATGATGATGGAGATCATGGTGTCATGCCGGTGACGATGATGATCATGGAGCCCTGAAGATGGAGATCAAAAGGAGCAATATGATATTGGCCATATCATGTCACTATTTGATTGCATGTGATGTTTATCATGTTTATACATCTTATTTGCTTAGAACGACGGTAGTAAATAAGATGATCCCTCATAATAATTTCAAGAAAGTGTTCCCCCTAACTGTGCACCGTTGCGACAGTTCGTTGTTTCGAAGCACCACATGATGATCGGGTGTTAGATTCTTACGTTCACATACAACGGGTGTAAGCCAGATTTACACACGGGAAACACTTAGGTTGAATTGACGAGCCTAGCATGTACAGACATGGCCTCAGAACACAAGAGACCGAAAGGCCGAGCATGAGTCGTATGGTAGATACGATCAACATGAAGATGTTCACCGATGTTGACTAGTCCGTCTCACGTGATGATCGGACACGGCCTAGTTGACTCGGATCATGTAATCACTTAGATGACTAGAGGGATGTCTATCTGAGTGGGAGTTCATAAGATACTAAACATAGTCAAAAGGTCTTCGCAAATTATGTCGTAGCTCGCGCTTTAGTTCTACTGTCTAGATATGTTCCTAGAGAAAAATTAGTTAAAAGTTGATAGTAGCAATTATGCAGACAGTAGAAGGCTTATGTCCTTAATGCATAGCTCAGTGTGCTGAACCTCGAACGTCGTCTGTGGATGTTTCGAACATCTGACATACACGTTTTGATGACTACATGATAGTTAAGTGTGTAATGCTAAATGGTTTAGAATTGAGGCACCAAAGACGTTTTGAAACGTCGCGAAACATATGAGATGTTTTGAGGGCTGAAATTGGGATTTCAGGCTCGTGCCCACGTCAAGAGGTATAAGACGTCCGACGATTTTCTTAGCCTACAAACTAAGGGAGAAAAGCTCAATTGTTGAGCTTGTGCTCAGATTGTCTGAGTACAACAATCATTTGAATCAAGTGGGAGTTGATCTTCCAGATGAGATAGTGATGTTTCTCCGAAGTCATTACCACCAAGCTTCTAGAGCTTCATGATGAACTATAACATATCGAGGACATATATGATGATCTTTGACATATTTGCGATGTTTGACACCACAAAAGTAGAAATCAAGAAGGAGCATCAATTTTTGATGGTTGGTGAAACCACTAGTTTCAAGAAGGGCAAGGGCAAGAAGGGATACTTCATGAAACGGCAATTCAGCTGCTGCTCTAGTAAAGAAACCCAAGGTTGAACCCAAACCCGAGACTAAGTGCTTTTGTAATAAGGGGAACAGCCACTGGAGCAGAATTACCCTAGATACTTGGTAGATGAGAAGGCTGGCAAGGTCGATAGAAGTATATTGGATATACATTGTGTTGATGTGTACTTTACTAGTACTCCTAGTAGCACCAGGGTATTAGATACCGGTTCGGTTGCTAAGTGTTAGTAACTCGAAATAAAAGCTACGGAATAAACGGAGACTAGCTAAAGGTGAGCTGACGATATGTGTTGGAAGTGTTTCCAACGTTGATATGATCAAGCATCGCACGCTCCCTCTACCATCGAGATTGGTGTTAAACCTAAATAATTGTTATTTGGTGTTTGCGTTGAGCATAGACATGATTGGATTATGTCTATCGCAATACGGTTATTCATTTAAGGAGAATAATGGTTACTCTATTTATTTGAATAATACCTTCAATGGTCTTGCACCTAAAATGAATGGTTTATTGAATCTCGATCGTAGTGATACACATATTCATGCCAAAAGATATAAGATAGTAATGATAGTACCACCTACTTGTGGCACTGCCACTTAAGTCATATCGGTATAAAACACATGAAGAAGCTCCATGTTGATGGATCTTTGGGCTCACTCATTTTGAAAAGTTTGAGACATGCGAACCATGTCCATTGGTGTATATGCATGAAGAAACTCCATGCAAATGGACCGTTTGGACTCACTTGATTTTGAATCACTTGAGACATGCAAATCATACCACATGGGCAAGATGACTGAAAGCCTCGTTTTCAGTAAAATGGAACTAGAAAGCAACTTGTTGGAAGTAATACATTTTGATGTATGCAATCCAATGAGTGCTGAGGCGTGTAGTGGATATCGTTATGTTCTTACTTCACAGATGAGTTGAGTAGATGTTGAGTATATTTACTTGATGAATCATGAGTCTGAATTATTGAAAGGTTCAAGTAATTTCAGGGTGAAGTTGAAAGATCGTCGTGACAAGAGATAAAAGATCTATGATATGATCATAGAGATGAATATATAAATTACGAGTTTGGCACAGAATTAAGACATTGTGGAAATTGTTTCACAACTGATACAGCCTGGAACACCATAGTGTGATGGTGTGTCCAAACATCATAATTGCACCCTATTGGATATGATGCATACCATGATGTCTCTTATCGAATTACCACGATAGTTTATGGGTTAGGCATTAGAGACAACCGCATTCACTTTAAATAGGGCACCACGTAATTCCGATGAGATGACACCGTATGAACTATGGTTTAGAGAAACCTAAGCTGTCATTTCTTAAAAGTTTGGGGTTGCGACGCTTATGTGAAAAAGTTTTAGGCTGATAAGCTCGAACCCAAAGCGGATAAATGCATCTTCATAGGACACCCAAAACAGTTGGGTATACCTCCTGTCTCAGATCCGAAAGCAATAAGGGATTGTTTCTAGAATCGGGTCCTTTCTTGAGGAAAAGTTTCTCTCGAAAGAATTGAGTGGGAGGATGGTGGAGGCTTGATGAGGTTATTGAACCGTCTATTCAACTAGTGTGTGGCAGGGCACAGGAAGTTGTTCCTGTGGCACCCACACCAATTGAAGTGGAAGCTTATGATATTGATCATGAGACTCTGGATCAAGTCACTACTAAACCTCGTAGGATGACAAGGATGCGTACTACTTCAGAGTGGTACGTAATCCTGTCTTGGAAGTCATTTCGCTAGACAACAATGAACCTACGAGCTATGGAGAAGCGATGGTGGGCCCGGTTTCCGATAAATGGCTCGAGGCCATAAAATCCGAGAGAGGATCCATGTATGAAAACAAAGTGTAGACTTTGGCAGAACGGCTCGATGGTCGTAAGGCTATTGAGTACAGATGGATTTTAAAAGGAAGACGGACAATGATGGTAAGTATCACCATTAATAAAGCTCGACTTGTCGTTAAGATGTTTTCCGACAAGTTCAAGGAGTTGACTACGATGAGGCTTTCTCATTCGTAGTGATGCTAAGAGTCTGTTGGAACTATATTAGTGATTACTGCATTATTTATGAAATCTTGCAGATAGGATGTCAAAACATTGTTTCCTCGATGATTTTCTTGAGGAAAGGTTGTATGTGATACAACCGGAAGGTTTTGTCAATCCTGAAAGATGCTAATAAGTATGCAAAGCTCCAGCGATCCTTCTAAGGACTGGGGTAAGCATCTCGGAGTTGGAATGTATGCTTTGATGAGATGATCAAAGATTTTGGGTGTATACAAAGTTTATGAGAAACTTGTATTTCCAAAGAAGTGAGTGGGAGCACTATAGAGTTTCCGATGAGTATGTGTTGTTAACATGTTGTTGATCGGAAATGATGTAGAATTTCTAGAAAGCATGCAGAGTTATTTGAAAAGTGTTTTCAATGGAAAGCCTGGATTAAGCTACTTGAACGTTGAGCATCAAGATCTATAAGGATAGATCAAAACGCTTAATGGTACTTTCAAATGAGCACATACCTAGACATGATCTTGAAGGTGTTCAAGATGGATCAGTCAAAGAAGGAATTCTTGCCTGAGTTGTAAGGTATGAAGTTAAGAATTAAAGCTCGACCACGGCAGAAGAAAGAGACAGGACGAATGTCGTCCCCTATGCTTTTGTCATAGGCTCTATACGGTATGCCATGCTGAGTACCGCACCTGATGTGTGCCTTGCCACATGTCTGGCAAGAGGGTACAAAGGTGATCCAGGAGTTGATCACTAGATAGCGGTCAAAATTGTCCTTGGAGTAATAAGGACATGTTTCTCGATTATGGAGGTGATAAAGAGTTCGGCTTAAAGGGTTACATCGATGCAAGCTTTAACACCTATCCGAATGACTCTGAGTAGCAAACCGGATACGTATAGTGGAGCAACCATTTGGAATAGCTCCAAATGGAGCGTGGAAGCAGCATTTATAATATGACCTAGAGATTTGCGAAGTACATACGGATCTGAATGTTGCAGACCCGTTGACTAAAACCTCTCTCACAAGCAAAACATGATCAAACCCAGAACTCATTGAGTCTTAATCACATGATGATGTGAACTAGTTTAGTGACACTAGTAAACTCTTTGGATGTTGGTCACATGGCGATGTGACCTGTGAGTGTTAATCACACGGTGATGTGAACTAGATTATTGACTCTAGTGCAAGTGGGAGACTATTGGAAATATGCCCTAGAGGCAATAATAAATTGATTATTATTATATTTCCTTGTTCATGTTAATCGTTTATTATCCATGCTAGAATTGTATTGATAGGAAACTCAGTTACATGTGTGGATACATAGACAACACCATGTCCCTAGTAAGCCTCTAGTTGACTAGCTCGTTGATCAATAGATGGTTACGGTTTCCTGACCATGGACATTGGATGTCGTTGATAACGGGATCACATCATTAGGAGAATGATGTGATGGACAAGACCCAATGCTAAGCCTAGCACAAAGATCGTGTAGTTCGTATGCTAAAGCTTTACTAATGTCAAGTATCATTTCCTTAGACCATGAGATTGTGCAACTCCCGGATACCGTAGGAATACTTTGGGTGTGCCAAACATCACAACGTGACTGGGTGGCTATAAAGGTACATTACAGGTATCTCTGAAAGTGTCTGTTGGGTTGGCACGAATCGAGACTGGGATTTGTCACTCCGTGTGACGGAGAGGTATCTCTGGGCCCACTCGGTAGGACATCATCATAATGTGCACAATGTGATCAAGGAGTTGATCACGGGATGATGTGTTACGAAACGAGTAAAGAGACTTGCCAGTAACGAGATTGAACAAGGTATCGGGATACCGACGATCGAATCTCGGGCAAGTACAATACCGATAGACAAAGGGAATTGTATACGGGATTGATCGAATCCTCGACATCGTGGTTCATCCGATGAGATCATCGTGGAACATGTAGGAACCAACATGGGTATCCAGATCCCGCGGTTGGTTATTGACCGGAGAACGTCTCGGTCATGTCTGCATGGTTCCCAAACCCGTAGGGTCTACACACTTAAGGTTCGATGACGCTAGGGTTATAAAGGAAGTTTGTATGTGGTTACCGAATGTTGTTCGGAGTCCCGGATGAGATCCCGGACGTCACGAGGAGTTCCGGAATGGTCCGGAGGTAAAGATTTATATATGGGAAGTCCTGTTTTGGTCATCGGAAAAGTTTCGGGTTTTATCGGTAACGTACCGGGACCACCGGGAGGGTCCCGGGGGTCCACCAAGTGGGGCCACCAGCCCCGTAGGCTTGCATGGGCCAAGAGTGGTAAGGGACCAGCCCCTGAGTGGGCTGTACGTGTGTTGAACGCGGAGGTGCCGTCCGTTCGACACTAGGATCTCCGGTGATTTGGATCACGACGAGTACGACTCCTTCAACCCCGTTGTCTTGAACACTTCCGCATAGCGATCTACAAGGGTATATAGATCCACTCTCCTTCCCCTTGTTGCTAATTTCTCCATAGATCGATCTTGCTGACACGTAGGAAAATTTTGAATTTCTGCTACGTTCCCCAACAATCACGTGGATCAACTTGTGTGTCTAGGGGTGCCCCCCTGCCCCCGTATATAAAGGAGAAAGGGGGAGGAGGCCGGCCCTAGGAGGGGCACGCCAGGGAGTAGGATTCCTACTCCTAGTTGGAGTAGGTTTCCTCCTTTCCTAGTCCAACTAGGAGAAGGGGGGAAACGGGGGAAGAGGGGAAGGAAGGGAGAGAGGGGCCGCGCCCCAAACCCCTTGTCCAATTCGGACTGGGCTTGGGAGGGGCGCGCGCCACCTCCTGATCCTTCCCACTAAGGCCCATTAAGGCCCATTGCTTCTTCCTCGTATTCCCGTAACTCCCCGGTACCTCCGAAAATACCCGAATCACTTGGAACCTTTCCGATGTCCGAATATAGTCGTCCAATATATCGATCTTTACGTCTCGACCATTTCGAGACTCCTCGTCATGTCCCCGATCTCATCCGGGACTCCGAACTCCTTCGGTACATCAAAACTCATAAACTCATAATATAACTGTCATCGAAACCTTAAGCATGCGGACCCTATGGGTTCGAGAACAATGTAGACATGACCGCGACACGTCTTCGGTCAATAACCAATAGCGGAACCTGGATGCTCATATTGGCTCCCACATATTCTACGAAGATCTTTATCGGTTAGACCGCATAATAACATACGTTGTTCCCTTTGTCATCGGTATGTTACTTGCCCGAGATTTGATCGTCGGTATCTCAATACCTAGTTCAATCTCGTTACCGGCAAGTCTCTTTACTCATTTCGTAATACATCATCTCGCAACTAACTCATTATTTGCAATGCTTGCAAGGCTTATGTGATGTGCATTACCGAGAGGGCCCAGAGATACCTCTCCGACAATCGGAGTGACAAATCCTAATATCGAAATACGCCAACCCAACATGTACCTTTGGAGACACCTGTAGAGCTCCTTTATAATAACTCAGTTACGTTGTGATGTTTGGTAGCACACAAAGTGTTCCTCCGGTAAACGGGAGTTGCATAATCTCATAGTCATAGGAACATGTATAAGTCATGAAGAAAGCAATAGCAACATACTAAACGATCGAGTGCTAAGCTAACGGAATGGGTCAAGTCAATCACATCATTCTCCTAATGATGTGATCCCGTTAATCAAATAATAACTCTTTGTCTATGGTTAGGAAACATAACCATCTTTGATTAACGAGCTAGTCAAGTAGAGGCATACTAGTGACACTCTGTTTGTCTATGTATTCACACATGTATTCTGTTTCCGGTTAATGCAATTCTAGCATGAATAATAAAAAATTATCATGAAATAAGGAAATAAATAATAACTTTATTATTGCCTCTAGGGCATATTTCCTTCAATTGTAATAGTAGCAGCGGGAAAGTAAATAAGCGTAAACCAGTATATGGAAAACTCGTAGGCACCGGATCGGTGATGGATAATTATGCCGGATGCGGTTCATCATGTAACAGCCGTAACATAGGGTGACACAGAACTAGCTCCAATTCATCAATGTAATGTAGCCATGTATTCCGTATATAGTCATACGTGCTTATGGAAAAGAACTTGCATGACATCTTTTGTCCTACCCTCCTGTGGCAGCGGGGTCCTATTGGAAACTAAGGGATATTAAGGCCTCCTTTTAATAGAGAACCAGAACAAAGCATTAGCACATAGTGAATACATGAACTCCTCAAACTATGGTCATCACCGGGAGTGGTCCCGATTATTGTCACTTCGGGGTTGCTGGATCATAACACATAGTAGGTGACTATAGACTTGCAAGATAGGATCAAGAACTCACATATATTCATGAAAACATAATAGGTTCAGATCTGAAATCATGGCACTCGGGCCCTAGTGACAAGCATTAAGCATAGCAAAGTCATAGCAACATCAATCTTAGAACATAGTGGATACTAGGGATCAAACCCTAACGAAACTAACTCGATTACATGATAAATCTCATCCAACCCATCACCGTCCAGCAAGCCTACGATGGAATTAATCACGCACGGCGGTGAGCATCATGAAATTGGTGATGGAGGATCGTTGATGATGATGACGGCGACGAATCCCCCTCTCCGGAGCCCCGAACGGACTCCAGATCAGCCCTCTCGAGAGGTTTTAGGGCTTGGCGGCGGCTCCGTATCGTAAAACGCGATGATTTCTTCTCTCTGATTTTTTTCTCTCCGAAAGCAAATATATAGAGTTGGAGTTGGCGTCGGAGGGTCAACAGGGGGCCCACGAGGTAGGGGGGCGCGCCCTAGGGGGGGCGCCCCCCACCCTCGTGGAAAGGGTGTGGGCCCCCTGGTCTTCATATTTGGCGAGGATTTTTTTTATTTTTTCGAAGGTATTCCGTGGAGTTTCAGGACTTTCCGAGAATATTTGCTTTCTGCACATAAAACAATACCAAGGTAATTCTGCTGAAAACAGCGTCAGTCCAGGTTAGTTCCATTCAAATCATACAAGTTAGAGTCCAAAACAAGGGCAAAAGTGTTTGGAAAAGTAGATACGACGGAGACGTATCACCCACCACTTCTCCCCCAAATCCCTCGCTCTCGCCGCCGTCTCCCCAATTCGCCGTCGCCCCACTTCACCGTCGTCTCCTATCGGCGTGGACGCCCACAACCTCACCGTTTCCCCCCGAGGCCGCTGTCATCCTCACCGTCGCCGCCCGAGGCCGCCCTCAGCCTCACCGCCGCTGCCGGAAGCCTCCCTCGACCTCACCGTCGCCGCCCTCGACCTCACCACCGCCTGAGCCCGCCCGTGACCGCCGCTGCCCGTGCCCGAGCCCGCCCTCTCCGCCCCTGCCTCCGTCGCCGAGCACCTCCCTGCCACCATCTCTCCCCTCTCTGTAAGTCCCCCACCCCTCCCCCAACTCCTCTCTCTCTGCATTTTAGAGCAAAAATTAGTAGAGAAAAAATTTAGTTTATAGCAAAAAATTTAGTTTAGAACAAAAGATGTTAAGTAGTAGATGTTAGAGCAAAAATTAGTTTAGAGCAAAAGATTTGGTTTACAACAAAAGTTAGTTAGGGCAGTAGGGTTTAATTAGGGTAGATGCTGCTTGTAGTATATAGTGATACTAGTAGATGTTAATTAGGTTAGGGCAGTAGTGGTACTAGTAGATGTTAATTAGATGTTTTTTAGTTAGGGCAGTAGAGTTCTGCTAGGTTAATTAGGTTAGTAGTGCTGCTAGTAGTAGTGGTACAGTAGGTTAATTAGGTGAAGTTAAATGAATAACCTAAATGAATGAAATTAGTAGTTAACTGAATTTTTTCCTTTCATCATTATAGAGCACTAAAGTTAACTGAATTTTGTTCTATTAGTAGTTAAATGAATTTTCTTCTACACTTTGTTTTTGAATTAGCTTGTGAAATTTGGACATGTGGTTGCTCGTATATATTTGGACATGTGTTCCGGTGCTGAAGATGGATATCTGAACACTGTTTCCAGGGAATGAAGCTGAGTGGCCTATGTTTTGCCGGAATGTTGATTCATTTCCGTTCCGGCAAATTTCAGGTTCTCGATTTGTCCACTTTTTAGCAAAGGTCATGCCGAAATTTTCTGTGAATTTCGGCATGACTTGTGCTACAAACTAGGATGTTCTCGACAGTGCTATGTTTTACTACGACACACGGGGTGGAGAGGTCAAGGACAAGAAGAGAAGGGACGGCAGGCCCGCCTTCGTCCATAAGACCGACTTCTGCAACCGAGTGATTCTCTTAATGATGGATTCTATGTCCTACACCACATGCTAGAGTACAGACGGGATTACCAGAACCTTCGCATGTCACCTACATCTGGCGATGCCCATATTCTGCAATGGGCAAAGAACATAGGAGATATCGAGGATCATCGACTTCGAGCTGAGTTCTATCACATCCAGCGCGAACTTGCCCAAATCATCATGAAGGAGGTCATCGGAAAAAACAGGGATGTTCTACGAAGAAGGACAAATGTCGCGGGAAGACGTCCGAACACGGGTAGCTTCTCAGCGTCTCGACCTGAAGCCTTTCACTAGGCTCGGGGACTATCTCCCTACCTTGGATGGATGGCACGACATGTTGGAGTGATTGTCGATATATGACAATGTGTCCGTTTAGTCCATACTTTCTATATGACGAAACTTTGAGTTATGCAGGACAAAACTTTATTTGTGATGTAATTAAACCGTCCTCCTCGACTAGGGACGATCACTCTAGTTAGGGCATTTTGGGTATGATCAACTTTGTTATTTATGCTTATGATATGTTGCTTCTATTTTTGCCAAGTCTGTCTCTTTCTGTTGCTCAACTATATATGTTGCATATCATCGACTCATGTGACGATGTAGGTGCATAGATCATCGATGGCGAAGAAGTGCTACGCCAGGAGTATATATATGACGAGTGGACGGAGTGTCAGGCCCAGGTGTACCGCTTTCCGGTTTCCGAGCGACAGACGGTAGTTAGTTTAGGTTCACGCTAATGCGAGAGAGGGATACAAACTCATGTACTGCATAGTTCCGCTCTCACTCATAGTGATAGCTCTTCTCGCGTATACCATTGTTTAGATGGATGACGTTGTAGTTGCAAGTATTCGAGACTTGCATGTATCACTATTTTCGAGATGATGACGAGATACCACTTTGTGTTGGATGATGATTATGATGAGACTATTTGTATGTATATGCTATGATTACATTTGTGGTCTCGCAGCCATTTGTACGTGTATCATGATGACATTTGTATCTGCTAAAGATTCTTGTATAAAGCCTGTTCAAATACAAAACAAATATGCAGAATAAAAAAACAAAAACTACTAAAATTAGCAGTAACGAGTAGAGAAAAGGCAGCAGCGTCACAGTAGCAGTAGCGCATCCAAGCAAAGCGCGCTAGAGCTATTAGCAGCAGCGTGCTTCGTGGAAGCACGCTTCTGCTACACTTGTATAGTAGTAGTGCGGGTGCGCACGCGCTGCTGCTACGGGTTAGCTGTAGCGCCTTATTAGTAGCACCGGTCCCCTCGCTACTGATATACCTAGAACTCGCGCTGCTGCTAGGCTTTTCCCTAGTAGTGTATGAATGACGATGACATGAAAATTTAGGATTGGTTGCTCTTGAGAACATCTGTAATAATCTCTTGCCTAGTGCGGAGGCCGAAGATGAGGAGGGGTCGGAGATTACGGACACTGAAGAGCCTCTAATGATGGAGAGCACTGTCTCGTGTTTTGCCGATCCTATGTTCCTGAAGGGTGATGGGGAGAAGCCCAAGCAACCCTGGAAACGGAAAATTTATCCTACTTCAGCGGTTTGTAGAAGTGCTAGGGTTAAGCTTAAGAAAAGAATTCCATGATGACTTATGAAAGGAATCTTTTTGAATAGCAGAGGTCTAGCTGACTTGGCTAAACGAAGGTTCTTGGCTGAGACAACGATAGAGGAACAATTAGATTTTATTGCGCTATTAGAAACACAACGGGAAAATTTTACTTCACAGTTGTTCGTTGGAACTTTATCCGAAGAAATTGATTTTGATTGGCACGTCTTACCTCCTAGAGGAATATCTGGTGGGATATTACTAGGGATTTGGTGTGAAACACTTGAGGTGGTTAACGTGGTTAGGGGAGATTTTGCGGTCAAGTTTCGGGTGAGATCAAAATTGGATGGTTTCCGATGGTCTCTCGTGGCTTTATATGGGGCAGCACAACCTGAACTAAAACCAGATTTTTTAGCAGACTTGGTGCGGATCTATGGAGATGAAACTCTGCCAATCCTAGTCGGTGGGGACATTAATATAATTCGGAGGAGAGATGAAAAGAACAATGACAATTTTTATGGACGTTGGTCTATGATGTTTAACATGATTATCGAGAGTCTTAATTTGAGAGAAATTGAGCTCACCGGTAGGCAATTTACATGGGCTAATTCGTTGCCCACTCCGACTTATGAGAAATCGGATAGGGTACTCGCTAGTGTGGAATGGAAACAAAAGTACCCATTGGTGTCGGTTCATGCGATGCAGAGAGCGATCTCAAACCACACACCACTTCTTGTAGACTCGGGAGAGGCTACACATGTTGTGAACAAGAATGCTTTCTCTTTCGAACGAGGTTGGTTCGAGAAAGAAAACTTTTTGGAGATCATTGCACGCGAATGGGCAAAGCCTGTTAGTGGAAGAACTAATATTGAGAGATGGCAAAATAAAATCAGACATCTAAGACAGTTTTTGCAAGCTTGGGCCAGAAACGAGAGCGGGATTTACTAACAAGAAAAAGAGCGACTCACTCAATTAATTGAAGCGCTATATTTAAAAGCTGAAGGTAACTTTCTTATGGTTAATGAGCAAAGCTCCATGTCCGAAGCTGGGCAAGGCTTACGAGCTCTTCTTAGAGAAGAGGAGCTCAAGTGGGGATTGCGTGCTAAAGTGCTTAAGGTTGTCCAAGGGGATGACAATACACAATTCTTCCATATGATTGCGAATGGTAAACATAGAAAGAAGAAAATCATACAGCTTGAACAGGACGAGGGGGTAATGGTGGAGCATGAGAGTCTGAAAGCTTATATCTCTAATTACTATAAACAAATTTTTGGGCCTCCGGAAGCAAGCATGGTGGCCCTAGATGAATCTGTTACTGGAGATATCCCTCAGCTACATGTAGAGGAGAATGATATTCTATCTGCACCGTTTACTGAGAAAGAGGTTCTGGATGCAATCTCACAAATGAAACCGAATAAAGCATCGGGACCAGATGGGTTTCCGGCTGAATTCTATAAGAAATGTTGACATATTATTAAGGATGATCTTATGCCTATGTTTCATGATTTCTTTAACGGTCATTTAGAGTAGTTTTATCCTAACTTCGGTATGATAATGTTGTTGCCAAAGAAAGACGAGGCAGTTTGAATCGAACAATTAAGGCCCATATGTCTTCTTAACGTGAGTTCCAAAATTTTCACAAAGGTGGGTACTGATAGATTGACACAGATTGTTCATTCAGTGGTACAACCGAGCCAGACATCGTTCATGCCAAGACGACACATACTTGAAGGGGTGGTCGTTCTGCATGAAACGCTACATGAAATTTATTCGAAAAAGCTAGATGGAGTTATCTTCAAAGTGGATTTTGAGAAGGCATATGATAAAATTAAGTGGCCTTTCCTTCAATAGGCAATGCGAATGAAAGGATTTAATAAGACCTGGCAGAATCAAGTGGGTTCTCAAGTCCAGAAATTTCAAACGACACAAGGAGGTGTCCATACAAGAATACACAGAAGATGCCTAAACCAATGAAAACCTTGGACCGACATGATCGAACACACGGACATTTGTACATGAAAAAAAATGCCTTTATTCTCCTCAAGTAACAACTCAAGTGCCAAACTGGAAAAACAATATCGGTGCCGTTGGCGCCGCACAACCCTCTTGAGGTTTCTCTCTTCTTCTCACACACACACACATGGGAAGAAAATGTACACACACGCAATCAATAGAACAAAACTATATAAGACAACTTTGAAAAGTGAGGACGATTGGCTGCCGAGAGTAAAATTTTAAATTTCATATTTAAAGGTCTCCATGGAGCTCGGACTCCAAATGCAATTTCCGAACATGAGTGAGGACGTTTGGCTGCTGAGAACAATGGAGGCCGAAATTTTTGAAATTTAAAATTTAAAATTTTCTGTTTCAAAAAGTTCTTAAAAAATATGCATGTATATAAGGATGTAATCTACATGTGCGTAAAAATTGACAATGAAATACATTGAATTGCGACCTGTACAAAAAAGGCAAATTCATGGTCTAGTAGGGTGAATAGTATCATGTGTTAAAAAGTTTTAGATTTGTCTTTTTTGCACAGCCCATAAGTCAACGTATTTCGTCCTAAAAATTTTACGCACTTATGCAATATGCATTTGTCTATCTCTGTATTCATTTTTCAGATCTTTTTGAAAAGTAGAAATATGAATTTTGATGAATTTTAAAGTTCAAATTTAAAGGTCTCCATGGAGCTCGTCCTTCAAATGCAATTTCCGAACATTGAAGTATATCCTTATTTAATTTTTTAGTTTTATCAAGAACACTTGGCGCTTACTGTTTTTTTCTCATTCTTTATTAGTCTAGCCAGTAGGATACTACGTGCATACTTGATGTTAGGTGGGACTTGCAGCATGAGTGAGTCAATAATAAAGCCGCTGGCTACTCCAGCATGAAATGAATCCACGTCACAAGGCAGCTGAGCTGACGAGTCATTCTTGTTTATTTATCTGCAAATTAATTTGTAAGAAGGGGCCTTTTTATGGTGAAGCACGGGCATGAGGCGAGCGTATGCCAATGTTGTCACGTAGCCGGCCGGTCATGGAATGCAACGCAAGAGTTACCAGATCCATGCTTGCTTCAGCCACCCAACAAGAAAAAGAGGGAGATGGTTGGATGTGCAACCGCTTTCCCCTGTTATCTGCTCAATGCCGTGACAGCAAAAACACACACCATCTTTTTCCCTTCCCGTTTCATCGTATCGCCGTTTCACACGCAAATCGCGTGGCGGAGAGCCTTGCGCGGCGATCCTAGCATCTCTTATTATCCAAAAATACTTCCGTCCCGTTTTATATATAAAACAAAGATCAACATCATCAAGTACAAACGCACGTCATCACAACACACGCACACACCCAAGGCAGGATACATAGGCGCTGAACGCGGCAACACCACCCCTAACACAAACGTGAAGAGATCGAAACCGCAGAAGACAAACCGTGGGCTCTCAGACGGCGCCTTCAGGAAGGATACGACACCGGAGCGCCGCCACCGCCCGATATGAGAATCAGAGTTTCCCCTCGAGCCGCACAAAGGGTAGTGAGAGCCGCGACGACGCCTTCAAGAAGGGAACTTTCACTGCCGCCGGTCCCTCCGAGGAAAGAACAGGTTTTCATCCCGGACAACACTCACCACCACCGATCGCCACATCCCGGCTACCACGCCGCCCACACGGCCATGGCCACCGGGAAACACCTAGCCACGGGCTCGACCCAAGAGCACCGCGCAACCACCACTCCCAGGGCCGCCGCCCCGGCATCCAAGACCTAGACACCACCACACCTGAGATCCGGCACTACCCCAACCAAAGAGACGAGCGGAAAGATCATGGCTTTCCCACTCCTGGACATCCCCCAGCGCCGAGACCCAATAGGCCGGCCAAAATGGGCCTCCATCGACTCGTCCTGCCGCACCGGGCGCGAGATGAGTTCGGTCCTGCGACACCATGTATTAGACGAGGTCGGTCCTGCTGCACTGGGCGCGAGACAAGCTCGGTCCTACGACACAGTGCGCGAGACGGGATCGGTCCCGCCACGCCGGTCGCGAGATGGGCGATGGACCGCAACTGGGAGAAGGCCAGCCCTTCAACAGAAGTAGAGCCCGGACGACGAGGAGATGATGCAAAGGTCGACACAGTCCGACCGCAAACGAGTCGACGCCGAAGAAAAGCCAGCCGTCGCCGCGTGCAGAGCTGGCGAACCACCGTGTAGCCTCCGCACCGCCGGACAGTTGCTCCTGGACCATACAACACCGCGGCCGCCCACGCCCGCAACAACAACCAAGACGGGCCACTGCCCCACCCCGCGCTGCCCGCTGGAATCCAGGCATGAGACCAGGCCGGGCACACAACCACCCGAAGCCTCAGCTCCGCCGCCACCATCCGCCCCCAGAGAACCAACCGGAGCTGGAGAAGACAGACGGAGGTCCTCCCGAGCCGCCCGCAACCCACCGACGCCTAGATCTGATCCAGGACGCGGCCACGGGCACGCAGCCGCCGCGCTGCGGGCTGTAGCCGCCAGGACGCCGCCGAGCCGTGGCACGACGCCGACCGGAGCCACCGCCACAGCGCCGCTAGGCCCCACGTGCGCCTGACGCCTCCGACGGACGGGCCACCCCATGTCGCCCAGATCCGAGGGGAGGAGGAAGAAGCCCCCGCCGCCAGCCACCGCAGGGGCTTTGCCCTGGCGGATCTGGCCGGCGGCGGCGGGGGGAGGAGCGAGGGGAGGGGGTTAGAGGCGGGGGACGGCGGCGCCACCCGAGCCGCCCTTGGGGGTGGCGGCGCGGGGGTGAGAGAGGGAGGAGGCCAGAACTACATATGCAGTAACGTAGCATCTCTTATTTAAACATACCATCTGCCTTAGCGCCCTCCAAGACAAGTGCACGGTTCATCATCCACTATCCTCAACCGAACCATCACCCTCATCCACTAGCAACAAGAAATGGCGCATTTCTGAAGTGTCGCGGCGGCCGAGCTCACCGGCAGCCACCTCGACGAGGTCAAGCGCATGGTGGCGCGATTCCGTGAGCCTATCGTCAGGATCCTGGGGGCCGGCCTCAGCGTCGGCCAGGTGGCTGCCGTTGCGCACGCCAAGGACGCCGCCAGCGTCACCGTCGACGAGGCGCGCGTCCGCGTCCGGGCCTGCAGCGACTGGATCATCCACTCGGTGGCAAGCGGCGGTGACATCTACGGCGTCACCACGGGCTTCGGTGGCACCTCCCACCGTCCCACAAAAGATGGGCACGGCCTCCAGGTCGAGCTTGTCAGGTGAGTACACAATTTTGCATCTCAACACCATGCGCATATTTTAGTACTCCTGCAATTTTTGCAGTAGACACCGCTAACAAAGGGAGGGACGGTAGTGGGTTCGAGAAAATACATTCTCCCTTGTAGCGTGCATGTATCAGCCACTGGTTATCTTTGAGATTCGGATCCATGCATGCATCTGGTCATTGTGTTGCTTAATTAGTTAACCTCGATTTATGACCCCTTTTTGTATTAATGTTTGTCATATCAATCGAAAGTCCTATTCTACTCCCGAGCTCAAATGCAAACAGTAAAATAAAAAAAAATTAGTAAACTAATTTAAAAAATTCTGATTTTTATTTATGATAAACTTCGACAAATGTTTTACATTCCTACCTAAATTCAGCAGGAAATAACATTCGTGGAAGTCACCGTGAAAAAACCAAAATCAACAGTACAAAATGTATTCAAAACTAGCATTTCTAGATCATCGGTTTTTTTTGCCATGACTTTCACAAATGTTATTTAGAGCTGAAATTTTGCAAGCATACAAAACATTTGTCAAAGTTCACCATAGAAAAAATTCAAATTTCTTTGAACTTTTTTACTATTTTTTCGATTTTACTGTTCGTAAGGGAGCATATGAGCCCGGGAGCAAAAACTCCATGTCCCATATCTCAGTCACCATTTCCCCGGACAACCTTTTCCCGTAGTTATTACGTGCAATATCTCTCCTCTCAGTCACAAATTAAAGTAGAGACGAGTAGTACTACACTCACTCAGGGTTTTTTCATATGATTCCAAAATTTATATTTGTTTTATCTTTTGAACCATAAATTTGATTTACAATACATTTGCGTATTTATGTTCCTTGTAAAAAGAACATTGAAATAAGATCGCTCTTGAATATATTTTCAAAAATTATAAAATTCAGATATGAAACGTGGAGAGGCCTTAGGGCATCTCCAACACGTTGTATGTTAGTCTTGTTGGTAGAATGTCCATGTCATCAACCAACAAGCTATCATACAACTACTCCAATGGATTGTATGTAAGCTATCCAATAGATGGTAAGAAAATAAATGTGATTGCTTTCTATTTCACCTAGGAGCTTGTGCAAAGGTTGTTGGTTAAACTACATACTCCCTCTCTCTCAGTTTACAGGGTGTGCGTGTACCCCTAGATCGTCAATTTGACCAACCTAATACAAGTCATATATTACAAAAAATATACCAATATAAACTTCAGATGTTCTACTTTCAGAAGGTATAATTTTTGTGTTATATAGTTTATATTAGGATGATAAAATTAGCAACCTAGGTACACACGTAGGACTTGTAAACTGTGACGGAGGGAGTACAACTTTGCTCTTTTTCTACATTTATTACATGCCACATCATCACTGTGTCCTAGGTGGCAAATTTACCAACACCTATCTTACAACTGTTGGAGATGCCCTTACGAAATTGTAAAAAACTGATGTATGTGCCAAGTTTCATCGAGTTTTTCAGAGGCCAATTTTCTATAGGTCTTTCTTAAATTATCTCTTCGGTATAAACACATTTCTCCAAATAGAATATAACACAAACTTTTATTTCAGAAGATATCAAGCAACTAAATCGTTAAATAGAAAGTGAAAATATATTTCTGGGATAGAGTTGCAACGAGTGGGAGGCATTCAAAGGGATGGACGCTATTTAAAAAAGGTTGACACAAACAAACTGACCACGTGACAGAAAGGTGGAGAAAAGTGAAATGTACAGCAGGTTAGATTGTGATTTCTTTAGGACCCTGAAACAATTAAGCGGCAGATCAATGCATAGCATATACCGTGCATGGTAGAAAATGCACTCTCTAGTGGGTTCCTGATGTTTCTTAGCATGAGCTCAAACGAGCTTGGAAATCTTCTTTTTACAAAGTATCTAAATAATTTTTGTATATTTATGATACATAGACAAATGTTTTGAGTGCTTATAAGGTTACATCATGAAATAACATTTGTGGAGCTCGTGGCTAAAGAAAACCGATGATCCAAAAGAAGCTATTTTCGAAAGCATTTTAGGGTGCTCATCTTTTTCGCCATGAGTCCTACAAATGTCGTTCCATAATGAAACTTTGGAAGCAACTAAAACATTTGCCAGAGTCTGTCACGATATAAAATTCAGAGTTATTTATTCATTATTGTCTGCATTTTCCTTCGTAGATGTCACCGAAGCCTGTGGTGACGCCGTAGATGTCACCGCCGTTTGCCACCGAGTGGACGATCCAGTCGCTGCAGGCCTGGACGCGGACGCGCGCCTCGTCGACGGTGACGCTGGCGGCGTCCTTGGCGTGTGCAACGGCAGCCACCTGACCGACGCTGAGGCCGGCCCCCAGGATCCTGACGACAGGCTCACGGAATCGCGCCACCATGCGCTTGACCTCGTCGAGGTGGCTGCCGGTGAGCTCGGCCGCCGCGACACTTCAGAAATGCGCCATTTCTTGTTGCTAGTGGATGAGGGTGATGGTTCGGTTGAGGATAGTGGATGATGAACCGAGCACTTGTCTTGGAGGGCGCTAAGGCAGATGGTATGCTTAAATAAGAGATGCTACGTTACTGCATATGTAGTTCTGGCCTCCTCCCTCTCTCACCCCCGCGCCGCCACCCCCAAGGGCGGCTCGGGTGGCGCCGCCGTCCCCCGCCTCTTACCCCCTCCCCACGCTCCTCCCCCCGCCGCCGCCGGCCAGATCCGCCAGGGCAAAGCCCCTGCGGTGGCTGGCGGCGGGGGCTTCTTCCTCCTCCCCTCGGATCTGGGCGACATGGGGTGGCCCGTCCGTCGGAGGCGTCAGGCGCACGTGGGGCCTGGCGGCGCTGTGGCGGTGGCTCCGGTCGGCGTCGTGCCACGGCTCGGCGGCGTCCTAGCGGCTACAGCCCGCAACGCGGCGGCTGCGTGCCCGTGGCCGCGTCCTGGATCAGATCTGGGCGTCGGTGGGTTGCGGGCGGCTCGAGAGGACCTCCGTCGGTCTTCTCCAGCTCCGGTTGGTTCTTTGGGGGCGGATGGTGGCGGCGGAGCTGAGGCTTCGGGTGGTTGCGTGCCCGGCCTGGTCTCATGCCTGGATTCCAGCGGGCGGCGCGGGGTGGGGCAGTGGCCCGTCTTGGTTGCTGTTGCGGGCGTGGGCGGCCGCGGTGTTGTATGGTCCAACAGCAACTGTCCGGCGGTGCGGAGGCTACACGGTGGTTCGCCAGCTCTGCACGCGGCGACGGCTGGCTTTTCTTCGGCGTCGACTCGTTTGCGGTCGGACTGTGTCGACCTTTGCGTCATCTCCTCGTCGTCCGGGCTCTACTTCTGTTGAAGGGCTGGCCTTCTCCCAGTTGCGGTCCATCGCCCATCTCGCGCCCGGCGCGGCGGGACCGATCCCGTCTCGCGCACTGTGTCGTAGGACCGAGCTTGTCTCGCGCCCAGTGCAGCAGGACCGACCTCGTCTAATACATGGTGTCGCAGGACCGAGCTCATCTCGCGCCCGGTGCGGCAGGACGAGTCGATGGAGGCCCGTTTTGGCCGGCCTATTGGGTCTCGGCGCTGGGGGATGTCCAGGAGTGGGAAAGCCATGATCTTTCCGCTCGTCTCTTTGGTTGGGGTGGTGCCGGATCTCAGGTGTGGTGGTGTCTAGGTCTTGGATGCCGGGGCGGCGGCCCTGGGAGTGGTGGTTGCGCGGTGCTCTTGGGTCGAGCCCGTGGCTAGGTGTTTCCCGGTGGCCATGGCCGTGTGGGCGGCGTGGTAGCCGGGATGTGGCGATCGGTGGTGGTGAGTGTTGTCCGGGATGAAAACCTGTTCTTTCCTCGGAGGGACCGGCGGCAGTGAAAGTTCCCTTCTTGAAGGCGTCGTCGCGGCTCTCACTACCCTTTGTGCGGCTCGAGGGGAAACTCTGATTCTCATATCGGGCGGTGGCGGCGCTCCGGTGTCGTATCCTTCCTGAAGGCGCCGTCTGAGAGCCCACGGTTTGTCTTCTGCGGTTTCGATCTCTTCACGTTTGTGTTAGGGGTGGTGTTGCCGCGTTCAGCGCCTATGTATCCTGCCTTGGGTGTGTGCGTGTGTTGTGATGACGTGCGTTTGTACTTGATGATGTTGATCTTTGTTTTATATATAAAACGGGACGGAAGTATTTTTGGATAATAAGAGATGCTAGGATCGCCGCGCAAGGCTCTCCGCCACGCGATTTGCGTGTGAAACGGCGATACGATGAAACGGGAAGGGAAAAAGATGGTGTGTGTTTTTGCTGTCACGGCATTGAGCAGATAACAGGGGAAAGCGGTTGCACATCCAACCATCTCCCTCTTTTTCTTGTTGGGTGGCTGAAGCAAGCATGGATCTGGTAACTCTTGCGTTGCATTCCATGACCGGCCGGCTACGTGACAACATTGGCATACGCTCGCCTCATGCCCGTGCTTCACCATAAAAAGGCCCCTTCTTACAAATTAATTTGCAGATAAATAAACAAGAATGACTCGTCAGCTCAGCTGCCTTGTGACGTGGATTCATTTCATGCTGGAGTAGCCAGCGGCTTTATTATTGACTCACTCATGCTGCAAGTCCCACCTAACATCAAGTATGCACGTAGTATCCTACTGGCTAGACTAATAAAGAATGAGAAAAAAACAGTAAGCGCCAAGTGTTCTTGATAAAACTAAAAAATTAAATAAGGATATACTTCAATGTTCGGAAATTGCATTTGAAGGACGAGCTCCATGGAGACCTTTAAATTTGAACTTTAAAATTCATCAAAATTCATATTTCTACTTTTCAAAAAGATCTGAAAAATGAATACAGAGATAGACAAATGCATATTGCATAAGTGCGTAAAATATTTAGGACGAAATACGTTGACTTATGGGCTGTGCAAAAAAGACAAATCTAAAACTTTTTAACACATGATACTATTCACCCTACTAGACCATGAATTTGCCTTTGTTGTACAGGTCGCAATTCAATGTATTTCATTGTCAATTTCTACGCATATGTAGATTACATCCTTATATACATGCATATTTTTTAAGAACTTTTTGAAACAGAAAATTTTAAATTTTAAATTTCAAAAATTTCGGCCTCCATTGTTCTCAGCAGCCAAACGTCCTCACTCATGTTCGGAAATTGCATTTGGAGTCCGAGCTCCATGGAGACCTTTAAATATGAAATTTAAAATTTTACTCTCGGCAGCCAATCGTCCTCACTTTTCAAAGTTGTCTTATATAGTTTTGTTCTATTGATTGCGTGTGTGTACATTTTCTTCCCATGTGTGTGTGTGTGAGAAGAAGAGAGAAACCTCAAGAGGGTTGTGCGGCGCCAACGGCACCGATATTGTTTTTCCAGTTTGGCACTTGAGTTGTTACTTGAGGAGAATAAAGGCATTTTTTTAATGTACAAACGTCCCTGTGTTCGATCATGTCGGTCCAAGGTTTTCATTCGTTTAGGCATCTTTTGTGTATTCTAGTATGGACACCTCCATTGCCGCTTGCTTGTGCCGTTTGAAATTGCTACTCAAGTTGATTGTGCAAACTGGTTTATTTGTTGGTTGGTTTGCTTTATTAATAAGATAATCCCCATGGAGTGATCGCCGTCAGAGTTGTTGCTTCTTGAGCATCTCTCTGTTGTTCGACTACATCCTCTACAGTCGATGGTGAGTTACAAATCCATCTAATCCTTTGCTTTTTTCATGTCACTAGATTCCATTTTCATGTCTAGTCGCGTAACATACGTGCCTCACGTCCGGAAGGGTTGCATCAGTAAATATGCATTAAGTTGTGTATTTATCACCGCAACTCTTTCAGATTGTCCAGCATTTTTCACGGACAGCCTGAGAATGTGTAGATTATGTATGTTTTTCATGCTCTACGCCATTCCGAGACAGGATTTAGGCGGCACCTCCCCATTGTTCTCCGAATGCATATTCTCCCGGCTTTTTTCCTAGACGTGTGTCTGGGAATAGGGGGGAGGAGTTGCCAAAGTTTTGTCTTGGAACGGGGTAGAGCATCAAGAACGTACTCAATCTACACATCCTCGGGTGGGATTAGGACCCTCTTTATCTATTGGAGACGTAGGTGGATTCAATGCTGTTTCTCATCAACCCGGTAGAAAATAAAAATTCGATGTGATTAATTTAAATAAAATCTTAATTTTGTTGTGTTGCTTCCAATAAAGCAGAGGATGAAAGATAATCCGTGGATGTATATTAGTTTTATCCGTCGGAATCGAGTAACAACAGAGTGGGTCGAGAAAACCGATATGTTTTTGTAGAAGATATTCCATCGTCCAATGAAAATTGTCCCAAAATGCCCCTGTGCAAAAATGTGGCAGGCGTACCCATAGAGATCAAAATGACAATGACTTTGCACCTTAGCACATGGGGATATATGCCAAACTTTAACATGCCGATAAACTTTATGTTCGCACACGAACATGTCACCGTGTACCCTCGACGCCAGGGGTGATGCACCGCAGCTCGCGTCGAAGGAGATCTGACCGGCACCGCCATACACAAGGACAACCGGCAGATGCTTTTGTAGACCCGAAGCCCCGCTTGCCCGGGAGGGACCCCGTCAGGGCTCGCGGCGGCTATGGGCTGCTCCAGGTCGATTCCCTCGCCCCAAGAGCCTCGTGGATCCGCAGCCATCCAGCATGAAGAACTAGCGAAGAACGAGAAGAAAGATACAAATGAGAGATAAAAAGTAGATGAACACGAAAAAGTAGTAGATGTGTTTGTTCGATTGGTGTTGTTCAATCGGCCGTCATCCCTTACATATATATGAGGCGGCTGGACTTCCCGTACAAGCAAAGGACTCAAATCACGTCCAAATCATCAAAAGTTACCCTAACTCGCACTACGAGGGCCGGAACTTCCGGTCTGGCCCGGAACTTCCGGGCTGAAATTATATCAAGTAGCCCTCTTGCACTGAATCTGAAGGCCGCATACTACTTCGGATGACGATGGTCCCAAAAGCAAAGTTGTAGATCTTGCAATGGAGAAAAACTCTTCAGTTGATCACTTTTTCATCCGAAGTCATCTTGATGTCGAAATCGGCCCCGCAAATCTGCAAACAATGTTAAAATTCCAATTTTCGGGGCACACCGCGTGCAAACTTTCGGTTTAGCCCGGAACCTCCCCGGAAGTTTTGCCCGAAACTTCCGGGGCAAACTTATGCAGCACACCTTTTTGGCTCTAACGTTTGCATACGAACTTTGATTTAGACGTTTTTTATATTGAAATCGATCGTCTCGACGAGACGAAGACAATCCGTGTAGAAACATTTCTCATATGAGTCCATTTTGGGGGTGTAATCGGCTGAATAGTGTTCTGAATATAAAATCTGAGTACTTCAAACACAACTTCGGCCGTAGAGATGAGACCGGATGGCTATGGCCCAAATATGAAAGTTTCTCCTTTTGACGATACGGAACTTTCTCACTTTAAGCCCTTCTCCATTTAAGGCCATCTTAATTAAGTTCTTGACCGTGTCAAAATCTGATGTCAACACTTTATCGAGCGGGACCGTGGTAGAGAGGAGGTGATGCGACGACGCATCTGTGATCTGACCCGTTCCCTTCTCTCCCTCGATCTTGAACGGTTGCCACAAGTCGGGTACACCAAAGTAGCACCCATGCATTCCTGTATGTATGAGCTTCACATGCATCCCACGTACGCATGCAGCTGCATGCGTCGTTTGCTCTTTTCCCCCAATTTTCAATGAAGAAAACTGACAACTACAAATGAACATCCGAGACATACGCAAAGCCGACGAAGGGCTACGTACAGCCTACCAAAACCAGCAAGCCATAGAAGTTGACAACAACGAACAAGATCACAAAATGAAGTTACCACTCACTCTGGACGCCAGCAACAAAATCACCCCATCATTCCAATCCTGCTTGTCCTTTGATCCCATCCTCCACTTTTTGCGAAGAAGTCATCGCATTGGAATCGATGCACATAACTGAAGAATTACAAAGTAGAAATAATAAGAAGAAACACAATAATTCATGCATGCACATGCACCACCCTACTGTACCTCCCTATGTTGTTACCTGTTGCCATCACTAGCACGGTCATCCTCACCAACAACAGAAAGCAAGGACGATACGATGACATTCTGTTGGGATTCAGCCTACCAAATTCTTTGAAATCATATCATTCTGTTGGGACTTGGGAGTCAGTTTTTACTAGACCGGACAGGCGAGGCCAGTCCAGTCGGTTGAACTGCAAATGTGTTTATTACGCATGCAAAATCAAGTCGGGTACGTACCACCCATTCACTGCACATGCAGGATTGCAACAGCTAACTGTAATCACTTCACTGCAACTGCAATTAAAAAGCGGAGTTGGTATGCTCGGTCGCTTAGTTATGTGAACAAATGCAATGCAAAATGCAGGGCAACATGGGAGTAAGATGAAGTTGAACCGCATTTGCTGCCATTTCTTGGAGCAAATGATGCACCCTCCCGTACCTTCATGTGTTGTTAGCTGTTGCCATCACTGGCACAGTCATCCTCACCACAAACAGAAAGCAAGGATGATACGATCACATTCAGTTGGGATTCAGCCTACCAAATTCTTCCAAATTATATCGTTCTGTTGGGAGTCAGTTTTTACTAGACGGCCAGTCGGTTGAATTGCAAATGTTTATTATGCATGCAAACTCAAGTCGGGTACGTACAAGTATTTACGTACCACCCATTCATGTTTGTATGAACTGCACATGTATTCCACGTACGCATGCAAGATTGAAACAGCTGACTGTAATCACTTCACTGCAATTAAATCCTGGAGTTGGTATGCTTAGTCGGTTAGAGCATCCACAGCCGGACCTTGCAAATCCGGTCCGTCAAACGCCTGCGGACGCGCCCTGACGCGTCTGCGGATATTGACCGGTCACGTCTTAAATAATGGATTCTATATCCGGACATCTTAAATTAGGAACCTTAAATCCATATTATTACATGCAACGTAAACCTAATACTAAGCGGAGGTCATCCGGCTCCGCTGTGCCCATGTCCGGCGGCTCGCTGCACCCTCATAGTGTCGGTCCGGCCGCCCGCGAGGTAGAGTAGGACATGGGACACTAGCCGGCTCACGGGACTCGATCTACCGCCGTCTCCCATGCCCTACTCTTCCTCGCCGGAGCCCGTAACCCGGACGGTGCCGGTGGACGTGAGGTTGATGACGGGTCCTTCCCGGGAGGAGTCGACGTCCACCACAACGCTGTTGTGGCGTGCACCCTACGGGACGCCGAAGAGTGTGACTCTGCCTCTCCAACGTCCACCACCGCGAGGGCCTCCACCGCCTCATGTGCATGCTGCCTCGCCCGGCGGGCATGCCGCACCATGACATCATCCGAGCAGGGGCATGGTTCGTGCTCGGCACGCCAATGGAGGGGTTGCGCTTCCGCCACGGCGTTCAAACACCAAACGGACAGCGCGACCTCCGGTGAGGCAGCGACACCGGATCCAAGAACCGGTTGTGCAAATGCAATGGATTCCCGGTGTTGCGAGTCCGAGCGCTGCCATCGTGCAGCCGCCTCCCGGGAGTGGCGGAGCGGAACCCCTGACGGCCATCTCCTCCTCGGGGCCGCGTGGGATGAGCTCATGGTCGGCGGATCTGGAGGTGAAGGACTCAGATCTGCTGCCCGCCGTGTCGGAGAAGGCCGGAGATCGCCGGAGGTGATCTTCGGTGCCAGATGGGAGTGGAGGGGAGTGGAGTGAAGTGGCTCTAGGATTTGGTCCGACGAGCGGATGGGGACGACTATATGTGTTGTGGATGCGGGCCAGTGCGGGCCAGACGGTCGTGCCCGGGCGCGCCCGAGCTCCCCCATACCCGCCCCATATTTAGGCTGGAAATGAGGGGTGCCGTTCAGCCCGGGCGTTTGAGGTCGGTTTGAGGGGTCCATCTAGGTCGGTTTTTCGTGACCGATCAGTGACCGGGCGTCCTGCATAATGTTTAAGGCGAGTTTAAGGGGTCCGACTGTATATGCTCTTAGTTAACACATTCGCTTTAGTACAACCACCCTAAACACATGCCAGTCAAGGATGCGAACGCAGGACCTCCTACTACAAGGAACGAGCTGATAGCCACTAAGACTAACAACCACTTCTGATTAATTAGCAGCGCCAAACCTTGAAAATAAAACTGAAACAATTTTTTTTCTGAAAAAGTGAATATTTTCAAAACACGAATATTTTGCAGAAGTTGTGAAAAATTATTAAACTCGGCCATTTTTGGAAATCTCAAACTTTTTTCGAATTATCAGCATTTTTTGAACGTGGACGTTCTTCGAAACACAAACAAATTTTAAGAATAGGAGGTAACGTAGCAAACATTTATATAAAACACAAAATAATTTTGAAACTTTTTAACATTTATTAAAAACTTAAACATTTTTTTAAAATATGAACATTTCTTGAAAACTAGTGGGTACTGTAGCAAACATTTATCAAAGAAGAACACTTTTATTTATCAGTTTTGGAAAACTTGAACAATTTTGAAATTCTTAAAAAAAATTAAAACATGAACATTTTCAAGAATGTGGGAACATTTTTTGAGTTTTGAACAAATTTTGGAAAAGGAAGATAATTTAAAGTTCTAAGCTTTTCTTACAATACTTGAACAAACTTTTCGAATCCTGGTCATTTTTTGAAGAATTAGATATCCAAACCAAAAGCATGTCTAGCAAGACTTTGTGCCCTGAATTTCGTAGCACACCCTTCTAAGATGAAAGAACATTGTTGGAGTTGACCCAACGTCACTGTTATCTCCCTGATGATACTTGCATATGTTCTTCTAGTGCACTGCTTCATGGCGTTAACCACTCCTTGGCAATCATAGGCGATTTCCACATATGATAGCAATAGATCAAGTGCGAGGGCAACAGCTTCACGGCATGCTGAGAATAATAGCAAAAGAAAAAGGGAAAACTGAGAATAACAAACCAAAAACCAGTGAATGCAGATTCATTTTTTAGAAAAGGAGGATATACCCCAGCCTCTGCATCTGGACAATGCATACAACCATTTTATTAATTATTCACAAGGACTATACAAGGTAATACATCAGATAGCTTGAAGCCGCCATCTAGGCAACATCTGTTGCTTCTCCTATCCCCTTGATGAAGGTGTGCCGAATATCTGAGCCTAATACCAAACCGACATTGCACCAAACCCTAACATCTATATCCGGATGGCCCAGCCCAGCCACATACCGGGTCTGGGTCTGACAGCGGTCAAGATGCAGTCTTGCTGTCGCCACCATCTTCCTCCGGTCTATCTTTAGAGCTAGAATTGACGAATCAACCTTGCCTGGCCTGCCGTCGACGCCACCATGGTGCCAGACAACGCCACCATCCTGCATGTGTCCATCTAAACGCGTCCGTCGCCGAAGCTCCGCAGCGCCATGCCGTCGTGATCCACCGTCGGCCCTGCGGTAGATGCAACACCGCTCCACCTCTTGTCCCCTCCAGCCATCACTTGCTCCAAAACGATGCCCCCAGGAGGAAAGCCATAACTTGCTCCAAAGCGATCCGCCATCGGCCCTGCGATAGATCTAGGGTTTCCCCCGGAGCATCCCAAGCCCGAGGACACAAACTGCAACGACGATGCCTCGACAAGGGTATGACATCAAAGACATCACCATCGTCCGCCATGACCGTAGTCGGCTCGATTTTCATCGGCAATTGCGCCACCAGGCATTCGCCGCCGGCGTTGTCGGTCCCTTCATCCAAAGCAAACTCCAAAATGATGCCCTGAAGAGGGGGTAAGGACGCAAAAGCACCGCCATCGCTCGATCCCAAGGAGATCTAGGGTTTCCCCCAGAGTTGCCCGCGACGCCATGGACCAGACAATGGAAGAATCCCGGCTGATCCATCCATTTGCCGATGTGGTGCACCCGTCACCGCGCTGACCGCAATCCAGGGAGCCCACACGTAGGCCCAGATCCAGCCGCGCCGCCGCCGACCGATCTGGTCATGCCACGGCCATGGCCACTGCGACGCACCAGCCACCGGAGGGTAGCCCCACGCTCCGAGGCGCGGGCGGCCAGATCTGGATTAGATCGACCACCGGCCACCACAGGAGCACCCGAGCGGCCCACCACGCGACCACCAGGGGGATGGCTCCTGAGTTCTCGCCAGCGCGCCGCCAACCGCTGCTGAACGCCGCTCGCGCCATGACCTGCAGCTGTGGGGAGGAGAGGTCCCGCCGCTGCCGCCGCCGACCAGGCTTTGCCCGACGGTTGGGAGGGAGGGGGAGGAGATGTGGGAGATGGAGCCTAGTATGCGGCGGTGCTAGGGTTCCCCCTGGTCGCCGCGCGGGTGCGACACGGGAGGGGAGATCCTGAGCTTAGGGCGGCCAACTAATAGCGGGTCCAAAAAAGATTGAACATTTTAAAATCTGCATTTTTTACAATTTGTCTATTGTAATTTTTTGAATAGGTAGAAATTTTGTTCCTAAAAGGTTCAGAATTTGAGAAAAAATTCACCAATAGGTATATTAGTTTGTACAAAAAATACGAAGATGATATGAACTTTTTTGAAATCCTAAAGGCTAGGGTCGGTATAACAGGCACGCCATGGGAGCGATATCATCGCCTAGTTGGGTCAATATCTAAAAGTTTTTCTTGTCTTTATTTTTACGTTAATTCTTTTTCTTCTTTCTGAACTTTATAATTAATTCTTAAACATGTTCAATTTTTTTAAATATTCTTTGGAATAACAAAAAATAGTCTTGCGTTCAAATATTGTTTATAATTTTAAAATGTTTCTGTTGACAAATTTTAAGAATGGTTGGACTTTAGAAAACATTTATATATTTTTTATAAATGTACGTGGTTTGACATTTATCTTCAACATCAACTGTTGGGAAGTTATTAACAATTTGGAAGTTGATTGTGACTCCTTGAACTAGTGCAAGATATGGAAGTTGATGTTGGGATCTACGGTAGGGTGCGTCGACTGCAAATTAAAATTTTCCTACGCGCAGAACAACCAAGAACATGCTACGGGAGATATATCACAGTTTGTTACCACGAGACGTACAGTGCCGTGCAGCGGAAGAAGAGTTGGGGCACGCATCCGCGTGGATCGTCTCCTCCTCGTCCGATCTCTCTCGTACAACCGGTCGTCGGTTCCGACGTACAGGTTCGCCAAAGCGGCGCAAGTCCACCGCCTCTAACGATATCCACGCGTGCAGGAGGAACGTCATGCGGCGGACTGCTAGGTCCGATCACATAACCGGCGGTGAGTGGAGGTGTCTATTCACAACTCATGCAAACCCTAGTGACAGCGCCGAAGCGATCAATCGCGTGAGTGTGCGGCACCTCCACTTTATATAGGCGTCCGTCGCAGGCTCAACACTTGGGCCTTGCACGGACCCTAAAGCCCATAAGTCTACTCGGCCACAATTCGAATACAGCTCAGATCACATCCGACCAGTGTCCTCGGATCCGACCTCATAGGTTCCTTCCCTTAAGCGCGCGACCCCTTAGGTTCAAGCCGGCTTGGTCGCAGTTCGGATCACCTCCGAACTGCACAGTTGGTAGCGGCCTCTAGCAAGGCATGCCGAACACCAAGCAAACTATGAAGCTGGTTAGGCGAACCTGTACATCATACTTCCATTCCTTTTGCCACACGATATATGTTGTCGGGCTCAAGGCGAGTCTGTCATCATTGCAACAAGTGTACCTTTGCCTAAAGCAGCATTCCCGGCCTTCTTGCCATGCTCTGCAAGCCACTTGCTACAGTTCCTCTTCCAGTGACCAGTTTCCTTGCAATGATAGCAAATGGCTTTTGAGTCTGGTCCAGACTTCGGCGCAGCGGCGGAGGTTACCATCTCCGTGCCCTTTGCCTTAGCCTTTTTCTTGGACCAACTCTTCTTGAACTTAGTCGATTTCTGCACCATCAACACTTGATGCGTGCCTTTCTTAACATCCTGCTCTGCCACTTTGAGCATCCCATGCAATTCAGTGAGCTTCTTATCCATGCCATGCATATGATAGTTCGAGATGAATGTCCCATAGCTGGGCGGAAGAGAACCCAGAACTGCATCAGTAGCCAGCTCATCCAAGAGCGGGAAGCCCAACCGATCCAAAGCTTGCACATATCCGATCATCTTGATCACATGCAGGCTCAGTGGATCACCTTCCTTCAGCTTACAATCCATCAAGGATCGCCAGACGTTGAACCTTTCGGTCCTAGCCTTCACCTGAAACATGCTCTTGAGACTCTTGATCATATCGAATGCCCAAACGTCTACGAAATGCTGCTGCAAATCGGGCTCCATACAAGCCAACATGAGGCAGCTGATATCGTTTGATT
Source organism: Triticum dicoccoides (assembly GCF_002162155.2). Classification (NCBI taxonomy): domain Eukaryota; kingdom Viridiplantae; phylum Streptophyta; class Magnoliopsida; order Poales; family Poaceae; genus Triticum; species Triticum dicoccoides. The sequence goes on along the minus strand of NC_041388.1, from coordinate 714,037,568 downwards.
CATCAACGAGTTTCTGGTAGGCATTCTTGGTTGTGTTACTAGCATAATCGGCAGGTTCCTCTGGAAGCGGATCCTCTAGAACATGTTCCTTTTTATCATGCTTGAGAACAATTCTCAAATTTCTATACCAGGTAGTAAAGTTTGTTCCATTCAGTTTATCCTTTTCCAGAATTGATTTCAATGCAAAGTTGGGTTGAGCAGGTGGTACCATTGATCTACAACAGAAAAATATGCAATCACTAAGCAATGTGTTTATGTAGAGTAATTCTAGCCTTAAACAGAAATACTCCCACTAAAGTTAGCATCCCTCCGCAAACTCTCAGTGATTCAGGATCCGACTAGCACATGCGATTAGTGAGCTTTAGCATCACTGCTGGACAACATGCCTATCCGGTAAGCAACTCCTTGCTAATCGTATCTCTATACGACTCCTGTCGGTCGGGTAGGTATCTCATACCCCGGCTCCCGACCTTTTTTGCCACAAGGCCCAAAACCGTTTTGATAGCCTTGTCAAGTTAACCTAATGCAGTGCATGTCCGTGTCCGACACGAACCCTTCAGTTCAAGGAAACCTAGCAGAACCCCAATTTTATGAGCCCAGTACTAGACGTACATAACATGCGAAGGTGCAACATCGGGAATGGCAATTTACTTGATATTCATGAGGGATCTTTCTACCATTCTAACATGCATAGAAACAAAGGAGCATAACAATCACAAGTAAAACATATATTGTGAAATAGTATGGCTCCTTCATGGATGTTCTTCCAGGTTGGCTCCAACTCAGCTGACCATCTAGAAGCTCCATCTTGTTTGTCACGCCGGGCCGCCAAGCCGCCAACCTGATCTCTGTTATCTAAATACTACAACTAGTAATGAATTTTACATAGAGTCCTAAGTCGACACGCATGTCGTCATACAATAAAATAACAACACTTTGGCTCCTGCCGGCTGACAAACATGACACGCGGGCCATGTATAATTTACACACATGCATCACATACACATGAACCATACTATTCACATCAAACCCTGCAAAATAAAGTTATGCATAGAATCGCATTCTACCGGTTTTGAGTGATCGTGTATGAAATACAATACCGGTTTCGGAAATCACAGATCACATCTGAACTCCGACCACACCGAATTTTCTGATCTGACCGATCTTATCGATCATCGTGAGCCCGATTCGGATTTACGTTTCACTGTTAACCCCGATGGCGAATACCAACCGATAGGAATAGGTTGTGTTACGACCTCATCGATTCCGATCATCAGAAAACATAGCCACATCGATCCCCATGTGCACTTGATCTCATCAACCGTGCACACAGCCGATCTTATCAACGACAACAAATCTCATCTATCGCCTCCACATATCTAATATCCATACGATCTGAATCCAAATCCTATAGCAGAGGCTCTGATACCACTGTTGGGATCTACGGTAGGGGGCGTCGACTGCAAATTGAAATTTTCCTATGCACAGAGCAACCAAGAACATGCTACGGGAGATGGATCACAGTTCGTTACCACTAGACGCGTAGGGCCGTGCAGCAAAAGAAGAGTTGGGGCAGCGCGTCTGCGTGGATCGTCTCCTCCTCGTCCAATCTACCTCGTACAGCCAGTCGTCGGTTCCCACGTACAGGTTCGCCGAAGCGGCACAAGTGCACCGCCTCTAACGGTATCCACGCGTGTAGGAGGAACGTCGTGCGATGGACTGCTAGGTCTAATCACACAACCAGCGGCGAGTGCAGGTGTCTATTCGCAAGACATGCAAACCATAATGACAGCGCCGAAGCGATCAATCGCGTGAGTGTGCGGCACCTCCACTTTATATAGGCGTCCGTCGCAGGCTCAATACTTGGGCCTTGCACGGACCCTAAATCCCACAAGTCTACTCGGCCACAATCCGAATACAGCTCGGATCACATCCGACCAGTGTCCTCGGATCCGACCTCGTAGGTTCCTTCCCTTAAGCGCGTGACCCCTTAGGTTCAAGCCGGCTTGGTCGCAGTTCGGATGACCTCCGAACTGCACAGTTGGCAGCGGCCTCTAGCAAGGCACGTCGAACACCAAGCAGACTATGAAGCTGGTTAGGCGAACATGTACATCATACTTCCATTCCTTTTGCCACACGATAGATGTTGTCGGGCTCAAGGCGAGTCTATCATCCTTGTGCTAGCCCGGCCTTTTTCTCGTTCCACTGATGCCGACCAGAAACCAGATTATCTCATAATCCTTATCGCATGGCCATGCTTATCCTGGTCGGATCACACGAGGGGCCCAGAGTATATCTCTCCTGATCGGAGGGGAAAATCCCATATTGCTCGACCACGTCTCGCAGCATGGTTCTGGACAAACCTGAAACCTACCTTTATAACTGCCTAGTTACAGAGTAGCGTTTGGTCGGCCCAAAGCAAGTCTGTCACCATCCCGAGTACATGCGCCAGCTCAGGTCTTAGGACATAGAACACATGTTGTACTAGAGACTCACAGATGACATATCGCTGTGTCTCATAGTTGGGTCTGTCCGACTTGGACCTTATCTCGACTCGGATCCGACTACATCGAATCCGACCAGATCCTTCAAAGTCCATATTATCCAGTTAGCATCCAATGCTCCATGGCTAGTGTGACCTAGTCATCGACCGTGCCATATGCTAGTCTAGTTGGATGCGCGTCCACATAGCCCTTTCGACTAGGGACCTTTTAGGACAGTCATCATCCATAGTCCCACAAACAAGTCACGTACTTGCTGATACACATCATTGATAATGTCCAAGGACTATCTTTATTCATAAACGCATAGGAAATATCATCATACATGATTGCCTCTAGGGCTTATCTCCAATAGTTGATTGCACTTGTGCTTGCCAATATGAATATGAGTGAAGTATGTTGGCGGAGCCACCCTCACAAACTCTCTAGTTCTTCTTCTTTGGGATCCACATCATCTTGATGAGAATCCTTGGAGTTGTAGATGTACTTGATGAAGTAGAACTTGACGTAGTCTTGGGAACCCACTTGGGAGCTTCTTCAAATACACCAATCTCCTCTTGAAGCTTGTCCTTGCCTTTTAGCTTGTGGTCTTGTGGTGGAAGATCGTCTTGAGCTTGTGTCCCCTCGAAGGAAGTAGGATCATACTTCTCTTGTTGAGGAACAAACTTTGTCTTGGGGTATTGATCTTCTTCCCACTCAACTCCATTAGTATTGAACTTTTGTTCAAAACAAACACCTTGATTCTTCCGGTGCCTTCCTTGCTCGCATACAATTTCCTCGAATTGCTTACTCCCGGCAAGGCTCTTATAAACACCTTTCTCTATAATTCCCTTTAATAAGCTATTTTCTTGCTCAAGTGTAACTTGGCTAAGAGCATCATTAGTGGAATCAAGAGAACTACTAGAAGCAAGAATATTGGATTTATCATGATTATTATTACTACAAGAGGAAGAATCTTTCTTGTTCTTATTGCTATATTTTACTAGTGGCATGTAAGTAGACAAGAGTAAACACTTTGGCAATGTAAGAACTTTTCTTACGAAGATCATCATTGGTTTCTTTTAAGAACCCATGCTCTTGCTCTTTTCAAAGCGTAGCTTCTCATGAGTCCTCAAAAGCTCTCGATGATCTTCTAAGATATTTTCATGAGCTAACTTAAAGTGTTTAGTTCTTTAGTTAGACACTCCATCTCCTTCTTATCATCGTCATTTGTTTTATCTTGATTAGCATGATTAATAGAAATTTCATCATGGTTTTCATCACTGGTGCTACCAACAAGTAAATCATCATCTCCTGGCAAGTCATCTTCATCACTATTGAAATCAAGATATTCGGGGTGTGATACCTTAGGGCCTTTAGCCATGAAGCATCTTCCAATTCCTTCATTAAGTGACTCAAATATATCGTAGGAATTGGATGACACAAGAGCAATTCCGGTAACACCTTCATCTTGAGTATCTTCGGAGTCGGAGTAATAGCTTCTCTCAAAGTTCTCATCGGAGTCAGAACCGGATACCCATTCACCAACATGAGCTTGATGTCTTCGTCTTGTATAGCTCCTTGATGATTTGTCCTTCCTTTCCGAATCCTTGCTTCTACGAGAGGGTCTTCGTTCATAACGATCATCTCTACTCCTTCTCTCTCTTTGTGGTGACTCTTCTCTTCTACTTCTCCTTTTAGGATAATATTCTCTTCTCTTCTGTGGAGTCGTACACTCATTTGAGTAGTGTCCGGGTCTCCCATAATTGTAGCAATTCCGATCACAAGTAGAAGATCTTTTATCATTGTAGGACCTTGACTTGGAGTTTTTTTCTTTGCTTCTATTCTTGTCGAATTTGTTGAAGTTCTTCACCATTAAGTTCAATTCTTTATTGAAGACTCGTTTCTCACTTGATGATGTAGGAGCATCACATGAAGCTTTGTAAGCGCCACTAGACTTGTTGTGAAGCTCTTCTTTATCCTTAAGTGACATCTCATGAGCAAAAATTCTCCTAATGACTTTTGTTGGCTTGAGATCTTTGTAATTGGGCATCATTTGAATCAATGTGCACACGGTATCATATTTTCCATCCAAGGCTCTTAGGATCTTCTTGATGATGAATCTATCGATCATCTCTTCACTTCCTAAGCTGGCAATCTCATTTGTGATGAGAGCAAGCCTAGAGTACATTTCAGCGACACCTTCACCATTCTTCATTTGAACTTGTCAAGTTGACTTTGAAGCACATCCAACTTGGATTCCTTGACGGAGTCGGTGCCTTTGTGCATATCAATCAAAGTATCCCAAATTTCCTTTGCATTCTCAAGACAACTGATTTTTTTGAATTCTTTGGGACACAATCCATTGAAGAGGATATCGCAAGCTTGATCATTGTATTGCAACATCTTCAATTCTTCAGCGGTAGCTTCACGATTCGGTTCTTTCCCATCGAAGAATTCACCTTGCAAACGAATACACATAATAGCCCAAACAACGATGTTATGTCCAAGAATATGCATTTTCATCTTATGCTTCGAACTAGCAAAATTAGTACCATTAAAGTAAGGACCTCTACGGTGGTAACTTCCCTCGCTAGACGCCATATTCTCCTAGGTTGTGAAACCAAGGCTATGATCACGAAAGCTATGAAGATCAAGGAAAATGGAGACAAGCTCTGATACCACTTGTAGGATCAAAAGTATGTCGAGAGGGGGGGGGGTGATTAGACTACTTGACCAAATAAAAACCTAGTCTTTTCCCAGTAATAAGTTTTTGCAGATTTCAGCAACTTAGCACAAGTCAAGCAATCTTCCTACACATGCAATTCTAGAGTTGTGGCAGCGGAAAGTAAAGCATTGCATATGAAGGTAAAGGGAGGGGTTGGAGAGTGCGAACGCAATGGAGACAAGGATGTTTTTGGCGTGGTTCAGATAGGTGGTGCTATCGTACATTCACATTGATGGAGACTTCAACCCACGAAGGGTAACGACTGCGCGAGTCCACGGAGGGCTCCATCCATGAAGGGTCCACGAAGGCCGTCACCCACGAAGGACTTGCCTCACCAGGGTAGATCTTCACGAAGTAGGCGATCTCCTTGCCCTTACAAACTCCTTGGTTCAACTCCACAATCTTGTCGGAGGCTCCCAAGTGACATCTAACCAATCTAGGAGACACCACTCTCCAAAAGGTAATAAATGGTGTGTTGATGATGAACTCCTTGCTGTTGTGCTTCAAATGATAGTCTCCCCAACATTCAACTCTCTCTCACAGATTTGGATATGATGGAAAGATGATTTGAGTGGAAAGCAACTTGGGAAAGGCTAGAGATCAAGATTCGTGTGGTTGGATTGGAATATCTTGGTCGCAACACATGAGTAGGTAGTTCTCTCTCAGAAAATGAGTAGTGGAAGTGTAGGCACATTCTGATGGCTCTCTCTCATGATGGAAATGGGGTGGAGGGGTATATATATATATATATAGCCTCCACACAAAATCTAACCGTTACACACATTTGACCCAACTCGGTCAGACTAGATAAATGAACTCGGTCAGACCGAGGTCATTCAAAATGTGAACGTTAGGCTTTTCGGTGCGACTGACAATATCAACTCGGTGAGACTGATGCATTAGGGTTAGGGGGCAAACCTCATCTCGGTGATACCAATCACATGAACTCGATGAGACCGATTTCAGTAATAGGTTAACAGAGACTTGGCGAGGAAAACTTGGTGGGACCGATCGCTCATTTCGGTGAGACCGAAACGTTACAAAAAGGAAACAGATAGTTTACATTGCCAACTCGGTGGGACCGATTCGCTCATCTCGGTTAGACCAAAACATTACGAAGGGAAACAGAGAGTTTGCAATCACATCTCGGTGAGACTGAGATCCCTATCGGTGAGACCAAACTGATTAGGGTTTGTGGGAGTGGCTATGTCAAGTGAACTCGATGGTGCCGAATAGATCAAATCACTGGGGCCAAGTTTGACTTTTAGGTTTAGGACATATGTGGAATTGAGAAAGTGGTTGAGGGATTTCGGAGCATGTCACTTAGCATTTTGAGCAAGTAAGCCATTAAGCAACACCTCATCCCCTTTAAATAGTATTGGCTTTTCCTATGGACTCAATGTGATATTGGACCACTAAAATGAAAATGTAGTCTTGAGCTTTTGCCAATCTTTGTCCTTAGAATTTTGATGAGGGGTCCACATCTCTAATCCATGCCATGCCAATCACTGAACTTCCTGAAATATTTATCTTGAAAGGATATTAGTTCAATGAGCTATATGTTGTTATTAATTACCAAAACCACCCGGGGATTGGTTTCACTTTCAACTACCAATGCCTTATTTTGATTCGGCGGTATTGTTGGATGAAGCGGCCTGGACCAACCTTACATGAGCACGGTCATGAGATCGGTTCCACCGACAGACAGGCAACTAGTTTTGCATAAAGGTGGCTGGTGGGTCTCTGTTTCTCCAACTCTAGCTGAATCGAATTTGACTGCGGCCGGTCCTTGTGAAGGTTAAAACAACAAACTTGATAAATCACCATTGTGGTTTTGTGCCGTAGAGTGTTTAGTAGAAAAGTAATACAATAGTGGTGGTAACGGTAACAAAAGACTAATGAAAGCAAAGTAATATTTTTGGTATTATGTAGTGATTTAACAATAGCAACGGGAAAGTAAATAAGCGTAAACCAGTATATGGAAAGCTCATAGGCATCGGATCAGTTATGGATAATTATGCCGGATGTGGTTCATCATGTAACAGTCATAACATAGGGTGACACAAAACTAGCTCCAATTCGTCAATGTAATGTAGGCATGTATTCCAAATATAGTCATACGTGCTTATGGAAAAGAACTTGCATGACATCTTTTGTCCTACCCTCCAGTGGCAGCGGGGTCCTAATGGAAACTAAGGGATATTAAGGCCTCCTTTTAATAGAGAACCGGAACAAAGCATTAGCACATAGTGAATACATGAACTCCTCAAACTACGGTCATCACCGATAAGTATCCTGATTATTGTCACTTCGGGGTTAACGGATCATAACACATAATAGGTGACTATAGACTTGCAAGATAGGATCAAGAACTCTCATATATTGATGAAAACATAATAGGTTCAGATCTGAAATCATGGCACTCGGGCCCTAGTGACAAGCATTAAGCATAGCAAAGTCATAGCAACATCAATCTCAGAACATAGTGGATACTAGGGATCAAACACTAACAAAACTAACTCAATTACATGATAAATCTCATCCAACCCATCACCGTCCAGCAAGCCTACGATGGAATTACTCACGCACGGCAGTGAGCATCATGAAATTGGTGATGGAGGATGGTTGATGATGACAACGGCGACGAATCCCCCTCTCCGGAGCCCCGAACGGACTCCAGATCAGCCCTCCCGAGAGGTTTTAGGGCTTGGCGGCGGCTCCGTACCGTAAAATGCGATGAAATCTTCTCTCCTATTTTTTTCTCCCCGAAAGCAGATATATAGAGTTGGAGTTGGAGTTGGGTGGTCTCCAAGGGGCCCACGAGGTAGGGGGGCGTGCCCTAGGGGGGGGGGCGCCCCCCACCCTCGTGGACAGGGTGTGGCCCCCCTGGTCTTCATCTTTGGCGAGGATTTTTTTTATTTATTGTAAGATATTCCGTGGAGTTTCAGGTCATTTCGAGAACTTTTGTTTTCTGCACATAAAACAACATCATGGCAATTCTACTGAAAACAACTCCAGCCCGGGTTAGTTGCATTCAAATCATACAAGTTAGAGTCCGAAACATGGGCAAAAGTGTTTGGAAAAGTAGATACGACGGAGACGTATCAACTCCCCCAAGCTTAAACCCTTGCTTGTCCTCAAGCAATTTAGTTGACAAACTGAAAGAAATAAAGAAAAACTTTTACAAACTCTGTTTGCTCTTGTTGTTGTAAATATGTCAAGCTAGCATTCAAATTTTCAGCAAAGATTATAACTAACCATATCTGCAATAATTCTCAGGTCTCATGATTACCCATATCAATAGCATAATCAACTAGCAAGCCATAATAATAAATCTCGGATGACAACACTTTCTCAAAACGATCATAATATGATATAACAGGATGGTATCTTGCTAGCCCTTTCTGACACCGCAAAACATAAATGCAGAGCACCTTTAAAGATCAAGGACTGACTAGACATTGTAATTCATGGTAAAAGAGATCCAATCATAGTCACACCTAATATAAATTAATAGTGATGAATGAAAATGACAGCTGCGCTCTCCAGCTAGTGCTTTTAATAAGAGGATGATGACTCAACATAAAAGTAAATAGATAGGCCCTTTGCAGAGGGAAGCAGGGATTTGTAGATGTGCCAAAGCTCGGTTTTGAAATAGAGGTGAATAATATTTTGAGCGGTATACCTTCATTGTCAACATAACAACCAAAAGATGGCGATATCTTCCATGCTACACAGATTATAGGCGGTTCCCAAACAGAATGGTAAAGTTTATACTCCCCCTCCACCAACAAATATCAATCCATGTCTTGCTCGAGACAACGAGTGCCTCCAACTAACAACAGTCCCAGGGGAGTTTTGTTTTGCAATTATTTTGATTTAGTTTGCATAAAGCATGGGACTGGGCATCCCGGGGACCAGCCATTTTCTCATGAGTGAGGAGCAGAGTCAACTCCTCTTGAGAATAACCCGCCTAGCATGGAAGATAAAGAAAGCCCTAGTTGATACATGAGCTATTCGAGCATACAAAACAGGCTGATTATTTGAAGGTTTAGAGTTTGGCACATACAAATTTACTTGGAACGGCAGGTAGATACCGCATATAGGAAGGTATAGTGGACTCATCTGGAATAACTTTGGGGTTTAAGGGATTGGATGCACAAGCAGTATTCCCGCTTAGTACAGGTGAAGGCTAGCAAAAGACTGTGAAGCGACCAACTAGAGAACGACAACAGCCATGTACATGCATTAAAATTAGTAAACATTGGATGCAAGAACGAGTAGGATATAATCCACCATGAACATAAATATCATGAAGGCTATGTTGATTTGTTTCAACTACATGCGTGAACATGTGCCAAGTCAAGTCACTTAAATCATTCAGAGGAGGATACCACCCTATCATACCACATCATAACCATTTTAATAGCATGTTGGCACGCAAGGTAAACCATTATAACTCATAGCTAATCAAGCATGGCATAAGAAACTATGATCTCTAGTTGTCATTGCAAACATGTTTATTCATAATAGGCTGAATCAGGAACGATGAACTAATCATATTTACAAAAACAAAAGAGGTCGAGTTCATACCAGCTTTTCTCATCTCAGCCAGTCCATCATATATCATCATAATTGCCTTTCACTTGCACGACCAAATAGTGTGAATAATAATAATAATAGTGCATGTGCATTGGACTAAGCTGGAATCTGCAAGCATTCAATAAACAGGAGAAGACAAGGCAATATGGGCTCTTTTGTCATATCAACAAGTATGCATATAAGAGCCACTTCAACAATTTAATTATGGTCTTCTCCTACTGACCCCCAAAGAAAAGAAAAGAAATAAAATTATTTACACGGGAAAGCTCCCAACAAGCAAAAGAAGAACAAGAAATCTTTCTGGGTTTTCTTTTTAGTTACTACAAGCATGGAAATTAAAACTAGCTAGAAGCTACAACTAATTTTTTTGGTTTTTCTTAAGGTTTATTAAACACACAAGAGGAAAGCATAAAAGGAAATAAACTAGCATGGATGATACAATGAAAAAGTATGAACACCTACATTTAGCAATGAGTGTGTGAGCATAAATGTAATGTCGATGGGAAATACGTACTCCCCCAAGCTTAGGATTTTGGCCTAAGTTGGTCTATGGCCACGGCTGGCCTGGCCGATATCCATAAGAATAGTTGGGGTCATACTGCGATGAGGAAGAAGAAGGCTCCGATTGCCACTGGTTGGCAATCATCTCCGGATCCCACTGATAGTTATACTATCGTGAAGGATCAAATTGTGGTTCCAGTTCTGGCTCCTCGGCTGGTGCAGGGTTCCGGTAGGCGTGGATAGCCGTCAACGGAACAAGGTACGTGCCTACAGTCAAATCAAACAAAGAAGGAGCAGGCAAAGTAATAGTCTCAGGATGATGTTTATTAAAGAACAATTGATATTTAAGCTCTCCTGCCCTATTCTTAATAATAAAATCATGTGCCACCATACTTTTATAATCTAGATAAACATAAGGCAGCACTTTTTCATCCTTCTCAGCATGCCTAATAGGTATGTTAAAATGTGCAGCTAGGCGTGTAGCATAGATGCCTCCAAAGATGGTGCCCTTTGTACGGTTCAGACTTAACCGTTTAGCAATAATACCGCCCATACTAAAAGTGTTATCATTGTATAAACCTTGGAGCAAAATAATAATATCAGGGATACTAAGGTTTCCACAGTTTCCGTGACCAATTAAGCAACGACTAGCAAATAATGCAAAGTAACGCAAGACAGGAAAATGTATGCTAGTGATTCGTGCATCGGAAACCTTCCTAGTTTCCCCTACAGTGATAGTATCAATAAATCCCTCCACATCATCACGATGTGGTTCTTCTATCTTGCCCTCAAAAGGGACTAAACAAATCCGACAAAAATCATAAAGTGACATCTCCTTATGCTCATCATATAAATGAAATTCCACCGTAGGTGGTGAGTTCCTAGAATGAAAATGAAAGTTTTGCACAAAAGTATTTGTGAGTAAGAGATACAGATCGCATTAGTCGTGGAGGAAAGCGGTGAGTCCTGTATTATGAGCCAATTCATGAAAATCATCATAAATCCCGGCTGCTCTCAAGAAATCCTCGGAAGGCCATTCACACGCCCGAACCTCCGCGGTGCGCAGCAAATTATGCTTAGGCTTCGGTGCCTTTTCCTTCAAGCTTTGGCTCGATGAGGCCCTCAATAATCTCCTCATCATTTTCTGAAAAATTCTGAAATTTTTAGTAACGTCAAAATAAAAGTAAACCAAACTCAATAATATTGATAGTAACCACTCCTACAAGTGCCTAGGCCTATATCATGCATCAAAACTACTTTTGACCATATAAATTTGACATGCAAGCTCAAGAACAGGGTCACCTAAACAGCAAAAAATTTCAATGAATAAAGCACTAGAACAAAAACTAATTGGACCAATGGAGGAGTCAAATACGAAGGAACAATCTCCCCAAGCAGTTTTGTGAGAGGTGCTTTCAGCAAGGAGATCGAAAATGGCAGCAAAGAGGGCTGGAACTCATGCTTGAGTTGGTTTTTCGTGTTTGTGGGAGGAAGAAGAAGAGGATGGGTGCAGGAATAAGTGGAGGAGGGCCACCGTGGGCCCACGAGGCAGGGGGCGCGCCCTAGGGGGGTGGGCGCGCCCTCTACCCTCGTGGCAAGGTGGTTGGCCCCCTGGTGTGTTCTTTGATCCATAAATCCTCAAATATTCTAGAAAAAAATCTTATTTAATTTTCAGGGCATTTGGAGAACTTTTATTTTCGAGGTATTTTTATATTGCACAAAGTCCCAGCAAAGTACATTACCCTCATCAAGGACATGTACGATAATGTTGTGACAAGTGTTCGAACAAGTGATGTCGACACTGATGACTTCCCGATTAAGATAGGACTGCATCAGGGGTCAGCTTTGAGCCCTTATCTTTTTGCATTGGTGATGGATGAGGTCACAAGGGATATACAAGGAGATATCCCATGGTGTATGCTCTTTGCGGATGATGTGGTGCTAGTTGACGATAGTCGGACGGGGGTAAATAGGAAGTTAGAGTTATGGAGACAAACCTTGGAATCGAAAGGGTTTAGGCTTAGTAGAACTAAAACCAAGTACATGATGTGCGGTTTCAGTACTACTAGGTGTGAGGAGGAGGTTAGCCTTGATGGCCAGGTGGTACCTCAGAAGGACACCTTTCGGTATTTGGGGTCAATGGTGCAGGAGGGTGGGGTATTGATGAAGATGTGAACCATTGAATCAAAGCCGGATGGATGAAGTGGCGCCAAGCTTCTGGCATTCTCTGTGACAAGAGAGTGCCACAAAAGCTAAAAGGCATGTTCTATAGGACGGCGGTTCGACCCGCAATGTTGTATGGCGCTGAGTGTCGGCCGACTAAAAGGCGACATGTTCAACAGTTAGGTGTGGCGGAGATGCGTATGTTGAGATGGATGTGTGGCCACACGAGGAAGGATTGAGTCCGGAATGATGATATACGAGATAGAGTTGGGGTAGCACCAATTGAAGAGAAGCTTGTACAACATCGTCTGAGATGGTTTGGGCATATTCAGCGCAGGCCTCCAGAAGCTCCGGTGCATAGTGGACGGCTAAAGAGTGCGGAGAATGTCAAGAGAGGGCGGGGTAGACCGAATTTGACATGGGAGGAGTCCATTAAGAGAGACCTGAAGGATTGGAGTATCACCGAAGAGCTAGCTATGGACAGGGGTGCGTGGAAGCTTGCTATCCAGGTGCCAGAGCCATGAGTTAGTTGCGAGATCTTATGGGTTTCACCTCTAGCCTACCCCAACTTGTTTGGGACTAAAGGCTTTGTTGTTGTTGTTGTTGTATTTTTATATTGCATGGATAATCAGATAACAGGCAGAAAATTATTTATTTTTACTTTATTTCAACTAAATAACAAAAAATATAGAGACGGTACACAAGGTTGTGCTTCTAGTTTCATCCATCTCATGCTCATCAAAAGGAATCCACTAACAAGGTTGATCAAGACTTGTTAACAAACTCATTCCGATTAACATGAAAACGGAGAAATTTCGAATAACACTAGGTTACCTCAACGGGGATATTCACATCCCCAATAATAAGTATATCATATTTCTTCTTGACAGTAGGAAGAGGAAATTCAAAACCTCCAAATATAATCGATGGAATTTTTCCGATAGAATTGATACTATGAACTTGAGGTTGTTTCCTCAGAAAGTGTACCGTATGCTCATTACCATTAACATGAAAAGTCACATTGCCTTTGTTGCAATCAATAACAGCCCCTGCAGTATTAAGAAAAGGTCTTCCAAGAATAATAGACGTACTATCGTCCTCGGGAATATCAAGAATAACAAAGTCCGTTAAAATAGTAATGTTTGCAACCACAACAGGCACATCCTCACAAATACCGACAGGTATAGCAGTTGATTTATCAGCCATTTGCAAAGATATTTTAGTAGGTGTCAATTATTCATGTCTAGTCTACGATATAAAGAGAGAGGCATAACACTAACACCGGCTCCAAGATCACATAAAGCAGTTTTAACATAGTTCCTTTTAATGGAGCATGGTATAGTGGGTACTCCTGGATCTCCAAGTTTCTTTGGTATTCCACCCTTAAAAGTATAATTAGCAAGCATGGTGGAAATTTCAGCTTCTGGTATCTTTCTTTTATTTGTAACAATATCTTTCATGTACTTAGCATAAGGATTCATTTTGAGCATACCAGTCAATCGCATACGCAAAAAGATCACTACTAGGGAAAAGCCTACCAGCAGCGAGGGTTTTGGGCCTCTCAGTAGCGCGGGCACTGGCGCTACTAATAAGGCGCTACAGCTAAAGTATAGGAGTAGCGCCGGTTTTCCCACGCTACTGCTATACATGAATAGCTGTAGCGCTCTTTGGGAAAGGGCGCTACTGATATTATCTGCAGCGCTGTTTGTTGGGACGCGCTACTGACAATGCGGCGCTACTGCTAAATTTCCCCCTCGCTACTACTAGTTTATTTATTAGTTTTTTTCCTGCATATTTGTTTTGTATTTGTTTTGTATTTGAATAGGCTTTATACAATAATCTTTAGCATATCATACACATACAAATGTAATCATAGCATATACATACAATTAGTCTCATCAAATCATGTCATCATCATAATCATCATCCAACACAAACTTGTCTCTCGTCATCATCTCGAAAAGAGCGATACAAGTCTCGAATGATATGCAAATACATCGTCATCCATCTAAACAATGATATACGCGAGAAGAGCTATCACTTTGAGAACATGAGTTCGTATCCCTCTTTCGCATTAGCGTGAACCTCTAAACTAACTACTGCTTGTCGCTCGGAAACCGGAAGGGCCTGACACTCCGGCCACTTGTCGTAGGTGGGGTGTTGATGTTCATACCTTGCTGAGGCTGCATGCTCGTGGGTGTGCTCCCGGCCGCCTCCAGACGAAGCAGACTCTTTGGCCACAACGGGATCCACCCAGCATTGCAACAATCACCAAGCCGCCGCGGTGTCTCGTCGTCATCAACCCGTAGTACTGGAGGAGGCAAATTCTCGTGGCCCGGTTTGACACTAGCCACGGAAACCTTGAAGACGTTTAGGGGGATCGGCCGGCTGTGGAACAATGGTTCCTTCGGCTCCATTATCATCGCCTTCCCCACGTCCACCTTCTGGTCGCTGATGGTGTACAATATGGTGCACGGGGTTTCATCGGCCTGCAAAGAAAAGTCTGCGACGTGAGACATCCGAAAGGCAACGAAAACTGGAGATTATACATTTATATTGAAGGGGGCCGGTGTGACAGATACCGTGAGGGCTTCGAGCTCAGCCAAAGACGAAGCACCGCCTAGCACGTCCGGTGCGGGAGCCGGTGCAGCTGCAGGTGCTGGTGCAATGCTAGTCGAGCTGCTCCCCGCCAAGAAGTCAGCAAGGGGAAAGTCCGCTGCATCTTTTTTTGGATTTTGCTTGGTCCAATTGAAAACGGCTGGAACCAAGGTAGTAGAAATATCTAAAGCCACCTGTTTTGCGGCAGCTACCGCTATTGCGACTGTCTCAGTTGATTTCTTCTCAACCGCAATCTCAACCCTCTTGTCGATGTTTTCTTCATTTAACCTTTGTCTTTCCTTTCTCTCCTCCGTGGTCTCACGGTAGTACTTCTTCCACATGGCGCCGTCTCCGACACCGTGCACGCGTCCATACGACGGTCGAGTATCCACCGGTTGTTGTTTCAATATGTTCAACGCCCGGTTGAATGGAGTGTCCCACTTGGGCCTCGTCAATGCCTCAGACGACGAGTCGCTTTCGGCCGCAATCCTGTGCTGCTCTATCTGCAAAAGGGACAACGATCGTTTACAAATATGACTAACGTGTGCAGTTGAATTGATTAGAAACTAAAATTACCAGCAGTCTCATGAACTCCGTAATGACCGGTGTTGTCTCGTAAACCTTTTTCACTGGGTCCCAACGGTGCCGGGCCCTGAGGACGTCATGCTCCTGCGGGACGGTGAACTCCGCCAAGGGGTCTGGGATGCCCAGACTCGCGGCTTCCGCGTCCTCCTTGGCCCATTTGGACCTCTTTCCGCCGTAACCACGACTTCCGAGGTGGTGGCTCCCAATGTTCCTCTCTTGAAGCCCCTTCATGTACTTAGACTTTTTTTGGCATCTTCGGCCTCGCAAGCCTCCTTGAATATTTGAGACCGCTCTTCCGTGATTTTTGGATTATCCTTTACAATCTCGGAGTAGGGTTCCTTCTTGTCGATGATCCTTGCTTTCTCTCAATTTTTCCAGGCGGCCAACGCGTCGCTAAACTTGGTCATGGCGTGTTTGTTTATCTTCTTCATTGCCGGGTCCTCATCTGGATCTTTATAATCCTTCTCATTCTGGCCCAGGAACCAGAATATCTGGTGAAACTTCTTTAGGAGGGAGCTCCTCATATTTTCTATCTTCTGTAGTTTCTCATCGTTGATGGTGGCGGTTGTCCGTACGATGCAGCCTATTTGATTGCCGTAGCATCGACGCACTTCCTCGGGCGCCGTTGGCTCAAAATTGCCGTCGTCCACCTTCGTGACCACCACTCTAGTAGTCTTGAGTTTGTTAGGAACCCGTTGCCTCTTTGCTTTCGGTTCTACACCGGCTCCGCTCCCCGAGGCAGCACCGGTCTCAGTCTTAGCGCCGGTCTCGATGCCGGTCTGAGTCTGAGCGCCGGTCTCAGTCTCAGCACCGTTCTGCGTGTCGGTCTCAGTCCCCGATGCCACCGGTGGGCCCAACAATATCATCGGTTGATCATTAGTAAGGCTAAAAAATTCGTCTGCCGCCCGGTAGGCGTCGTCGCAATCACCAGAACCATGTCCTTCATCGTTGCTAGCCATGTTTCCTATGATTAAATCTAGTCAATTAATTCTAGACCTAATAAAATGAATGATGACATAAAAAGGCCTATTGTTTTGCAGGAATCTTGACTCCTTCCTGGTGCGGCAAATCACGGGCACTCGATATGTCCTAGTTTGTAGCACAAGTCATGCCGAAATTCACGGAAAATTTCGGCATGAGCTTTGCTAAAAAGTGGACAAATCGAGAACCTAAAATTTGCCGGAAAAGAAATGAATCAACATTCCGGCAAAACATAGGCCACTAAGCATCATTCCCTGCAAACAGTGTCCAAATATACACGAGCAACCACATGTGCAAACAGTGTAGAAGAAAATTCATTTAACTACTAATAGAACAAAATTCATGTAACTTTAGTGCTCTATAATGATGAAAGGAAAAAAATCAGTTAACTACTAATTTCATTCATTTAGATTATTCATTTAACATCACCTAATTAACCTACTGTACCAATACTACTAGCAACACTACTAACCTAATTAACCTAGCAAAACTCTAGTGCCCTAACTGAAAAACATCTAATTAACATCTAATTTTTTCTCTAAAATACAGAGAGAGATGGGTGAGGGGAAGGGTTGGGGGACTTACAGAGAGGGGAGAGACGGTGGCGGGGAGGTGCTCGGTGACGGAGGAAGGGGCGGAGAGGGCGGGCTCGGGCACGGGCAAGGGCGGTCTTGGGCGGGCTCGGGCGGCGGTGAGGTGGAGGGCGCCGACGGTGACATGGAGGGCGGCGGCTGTGAGGCTGAGGGCGGCCTCGGGCGGCGGCGGTGAGGCTGAGGGCGGCCTCGGGCGGCAGTGGTGAGGAGACGGCGGCGAGGGCGAGGGACGATTTGGGGAAGAATTGGTTGCCAGGGGTGGGGTGGGGGGAAACCGCTGTTTAAGTGAAACGTAACGGTAGCGCATTCCCGGAAACATGCTACTGCTATTCCTTTCTCCTTTTTTCCCTTTTTTCTTTTATTTTTCTTTACATTTTATTTTTTCCCTTTCTCCTTTTTCTATTTCTTTCATTTTCATTTACTTTTCTACTTGTTTTTCACTTTATTTTATTTTCGTTAGTAGCAGTGCTTTACACGTCAGCGCGCTGCAGCTAAGGAGATTAGCAGTAGCGCTGGGCCATTATACGCGCTACTGCTAGGTTGGGCTAGCCATGTGCGCCCAGTTCAAACATAGCAGCAGCGCTTTTCGCTAGTACGCGCTACTGCTAAAGTCATAGCAATAGCACGGTTTATTTACGTGCGCTGCTACCAAGTAGCAGCAACGCTTGATTTTGTACAGCGCTACTGGTAAAATTCTGTGTATAGGCTTTTCCCTAGTAGTGGATAGGTCTAATCATTTCAGCAAAGCGCTCAAAATCCTCACCATCCTTTTTCTTGGATGGTTTGGGAGGAAAAGGCAAGGGTTTCTGAACCCAAGGTTCTCTTTCTTTGCCATGTTGACTAGCAACAAAGTCTTTCTTATCATAACGTTGATTCTTTGATTGTGGGTTATCAAGATCAACCGCAGGTTCAATTTCTACATCATTATCATTACTAGGTTGAGGATTATTATGAACATCATCATTAGCATTTTCATTAGGTTCATGTTCATTGCCAGATTGTGTTTCAGCATCAGACATAGAGATATCATTTGGATTATCAGGTGGTTCAGCAATAGGTTCACTAGAAGTTTGCACAGTTCTATCATTTTTCTTTTTATTCTTTTTAGAAGAACTAGGTGCATCAATATTATTTCTCTGAGAATCTTGCTCAATTCTCTTAGGGTGGCCTTCAGGATACAAAGGTTCCTGAGTCATTCTACTAGTTCTAGTAGCCACTTTAACAGCATAATCATTTTTCTTACTGATACGTCTCCAACGTATCTATAATTTTTTATTGCTCCATGCTATATTATCTACTGTTTTAGACATTATTGGGCTTTATTATCCACTTTTATATTATTTTTGGGACTAACCGATTAACCGGAGGCCCGACACAGAATTGTTGTTTTTTGCCTGTTTTAGGGTTTTGAAGAAAAGGAATATCAAACGGAGTCCAAACGGAATGAAACCTTCGGAAACGTGATTTTCTCATCAGATAAGATCCAGGAGACTTGGACCCTCCGTCAAGAAAGCCACGAGGTGGCCACGAGGGTGGAGGGCGCCCCCTAGGGCGCGCCCCCTGCCTCGTGGGCCCCTCGAAGCTCCACCGACATACTTCTTCCTCCCATATATATCCATGTATCCCCAAACGATCAGAACAGGAGCCAAAGACCTAATTCCACCGCCGCAACTTTCTATATCCATGAGATCCTATCTTGGGACCTGTTCCGGAGCTCCGCCGGAGGAGGCATCGATCACGGGGGGCTTCTACATCATCATCCAAGCCCCTCCGATGAAGTGTAAGTAGTTTACTTCAGACCTACGGGTCCATAGCTAGTAGCTAGATGGCTTCTTATCTCTTTTTGGATCTCAATACAATGTTCTCCCCCTCTCTTGTGGAGATCTATTCGATGTAATCTTCTTTTTGCGGTGTGTTTGTTGAGACCAATGAATTGTGGATTTATGATCCAGTCTATCTACGAATAATATTTGAATCTTCTCTGAATTCTTTTATGTATGATTGGTTATCTTTGCAAGTCTCTTCGAATTATCAGTTTGGTTTGGCCTACTAGATTGGTTTTTCTTGCCATGGGAGAAGTGCTTAGCTTTGGGTTCAATCTTGCGATGTCCTTTCCCAGTGACAGAAGGGGCAGCAAGGCACGTATTGTATTGTTTCCATCGAGGATAACAAGATGGGGTTTTTATCATATTGCATGAAACTATCCCTCTACATCATGTCATCTTGCTTAAGGCGTTACTCTGTTTTTAACTTAATACTCTAGATGCATGCTAGATAGCGGTCGATTAGTGGAGTAATAGTAGTAGATGCAGAATTATTTCGGTCTACTTGTCTCGGACGTGATGCCTATATACATGATCATACCTAGATATTCTCATAACTATGCTCAATTCTGTCAATTGCTCAACAGTAATTTGTTCACCCACCGTAGAATACTTATGCTCTTGAGTGAAGCCACTAGAGAAACCTATGGCCCCTGGGTCTCTTTCTCATCATATCAATCTCCATCACTTTATTATTTCTTTGCTTTTACTTAGCTTTTACTTTTTACTTTTCATCTCTATACCAAAAATACCAAAAATATTATTTATTATCTCTATCCGATCTCACTTTCGTAAGTGACCGTGAAGGGATTGACAACCCCTAGGCGCGTTGGCTGCGTTGAGCTATTTTTTTGTAGGTATGAGGGACACGAGTGTAGCCTCCTACTGGATTGATACCTTGGTTCTCAAAAACTGAGGGAAATACTTACGCTACTTTGCCGCATCATCCCTTCCTCTTCGGGGAAATCCAACGCAGCGCTCAAGAGGTAGCAAGAAGAATTTCTGGCGCCGTTGCCGGGGAGTCTGCGCAAAAGTCAACATACAAAGTACCCATCAGAATCCCTATCTCCCGCATTACATTATTTGCCATTTGCGTCTCGTTTTCCTCTCCCCCACTTCACCCTTGCCGTTTTATTTGCCCTCTCTCTCTATCCTTCCTCTCTATTTGCCTCTGTTTGCCCATTTTTGCTTTTTGTTTGCTCGTGTGTTGGATTGCTTGTTTGTCGCAATGGCTCAAGATAATACGAAATTGTGTGAATTCACCAATACCAACAATAATGATTTCCTTAGCACTCCGATTGCTCCTCTTACCGATGCTGAATCTTGTGAAATTAATACTGCCTTCTTGAATCTTATCATGAAAGATCCGTTCTCCGGCCTTCCTAGTGAAGATGCTTCTACCCATCTTAATAACTTCGTTGATTTGTGTGACATGCAAAAGAAGAAAGATGCCGATAATGATATTGTTAAATTGAAGCTATTTCCTTTTTCGCTTAGAGATCGTGCTAAAGCTTGGTTTTCGTGTTTTCCTAAAAATAGTATTGATTCTTGGAACAAGTGCAAAGATGCTTTTATCTCTAAGTATTTTCCTCCCGCTAAGATCATCTCTCTTATAAAAGATATTATGAATTTTAAACAACTTGATCATGAACATGTTGCACAAGCCTGGGAGAGAATGAAATTAATGATATGTAATTGCCCTACTCATGGTTTAAATTTGTGGATGATTGTTTAAAAAATTTATACCGGATTGAATTTTGCTTCTAGAAATCTTTTAGATTCGGCCGCGGGAGGCACTTTTATGGAAATCACTTTAGGAGAAGCTACTAAACTCCTAGATAATATTAATGTTAATTATTCTCAATGACATACTGAAAGATCTACTAAAAAGGTGCATGCGATAGAAGAAATTAATGTTTTGAGTGGAAAGATGGATGAACTTATGAAATTATTTGCTAATAAGAGTGTTTCTTCTGATCCTAATGATGTGCCCTTGTCTACTTTGATTGAGAATAATAGTGAATCTATGGATGTGAATTTTGTTGGTAGGAACAATTTTGGTAACAACGCGTATAGAGGAAATTCCAACCCTAGGCCTTATCTTAGTAATCCCTCTAATCATTATGGTCATTCCTACAACAGTTCTTATGGAAATTATAATAAGATGCCCTCTGATTTTGATTCTAATATTAAAGAATTTATTTCTTCGCAAAAGAATTTTAATGCTATGATTGAAGAAAAATTGCTTAAGATTGATGATTTGGCTAGGAACGTTGATAGAATTGCTCTTGATGTTGATTATTTGAAACTTAGATATATTCCACCTAAGCATGATATCAATGAGTCTCTCAAATCCATGAGAATTTCCATTGACGAGTGCAAAGAAAGAACCGCTAGGATGCGTGCTAAGAAAGATGCCTTTATAAAAGTGTGTTCTTCTATTTCCTATGAAAATAATGATGAAGATCTAAAAGTTATTGATGTGTCCCCTATTAAATCTTTGTTTTGCAATATGAATCTTGATAATGATGGGACTGAATATGATCCACCTTTACCTAGAAGGCGTTCCAATAATTCTGAATCTTTTGATCTTGATGCTAAATTTGATAAAAGTGGGATTGAAGAAATTAAAACCCTAGATGTTGCTAAACCCACTATTATGGATTTCAAGGAATTGAACTATGAAAATTGCTCTTTGATTGATTGTATTTCCTTGTTGCAATCCGTGCTAAAATCTCCTCACGCTTATAGTCAAAATAAAGCGTTTACTAAACATATCGTTGATGCCTTGAAGCAATCTTATGAAGAAAAACTTGAATTGGAAGTTTCTATCCCTAGAAAACTTTATGATGAGTGGGAACCTACTATTAAAATTAAAATTAAAAATTATAAGTTTTATGCTTTGTGTGATTTGGGTGCTAGTGTCTCTACTATTCCCAAAACTTTGTGCGATTTGCTAGATTTCCGTGATTTTGACGATTGCTCTCTAAACTTGCATCTTGCGGATTCCACTATTAAGAAACCTATGGGAATAATTAATGATGTTCTTATTGTTTCAAATAGGAATTATGTGCCCATAGATTTTATCGTTCTTGATATAGATTGCAATCCTTCTTGCCCTATTATTCTCGGTAGACCTTTCCTTAGAACGGTTCGTGCAATTATCGATATGAAGGAAGGGAATATTAGATTTAAATTTCCATTAAAAAGGGCATGGAACACTTCCCTAGAAAGAAAATAAAATTACCATATGAATCTATCATGAGAGCCACTTATGGATTGCCTACCAAAGATGGCAATACCTAGATCTATTCTTGCTTGTTATGCCTAGCTAGGGGCGTTAAACGATAGCGCTTGTTGGGAGGGAACCCAATTTTATTTGTATTCCTTGCTTTTTGCTCATGTTTACTGATAAATAAATTATTTAGCCTGTGTTTTGGTTGTGTTTTTTGTGTTTAATTAGTGTTTCTGCCAAGTAGAACCGTTGGGAAGACTTGGGGAAAGTCTTGTTGAACTTGCTGTAAAAAACAGAAACTTTAGCGCTCACGAGAACTGCTGTCATCTTTATTTGGAAAGTGATATTTAGTTAATTCTTTTTGCAGATGATTAATACATAAATTCCTCACATCCAGAAATTTATTTTATAATTTTTGGGGTTCCAGATATTGCGCTAGCTACATATTACTACAGACTGTTCTGTTTTTCACAGATTCTGTTTTTCGTGTGTTGTTTGCTTATTTTGATGAATCTATGGCTAGTAAAATAGTTTATAATCCATAGAGATGTTGGAATACAGTAGGTTTAACACAAATATAAATAAATAATGAGTTCATTACAGTACATTGAAGTGGTCTTTTGTTTTCTTTCGCTAACGGAGCTCACGAGATTTTCTACTTTAAGTTTTGTGTTGTGAAGTTTTCAAGTTTTGGTTAAAGATTTGATGGATTATGGAACAAGAAGTGGCAAGAGCATAATCTTGGGGATGCCCATGGAACACCCAATATAATCTAAGGACACCTAAAAGCCAAAGCTTGGGGATGCCCCAGAAGGCATCCCCTCTTTCGTCTACTTCTATCGGTAACTTTACTTGGAGCTATATTTTTATTCACCACATGATATGTGTTTTGCTTGGAGCGTATTTTATGATTTGAGTCTTTGCTTATTAGTTACCACAATCATCCTTGATGTACACACCTTTTGAGAGAGCCATACATGATTTGGAATTTGATATAATACTCTATGTGCTTCACTTATATCTTTTGAGCTTTATAGTTTTGCTCTGGTGCTTCACTTATATCTTTTAGAGCACGGTGGTGGATTTGTTTTATAGAAACTATTGTTATCTCATGCTTCACTTAGATTATTTTGATAGTATTAATAGCATGGTAATTTGCTTAAAATCCTAATATGCTTGGTATGCAAGATTAATAATAAAACTTCCGTATGAGTGTGTTGAATACTAAGAAAAGTTTGATGCTTGATGATTGTTTTGAGATATGGAGGTAATAATATCAAAGTAATGCTAGTTGAGTAGTTGTGAAATTGAGAAATACGTGTGTTGAGGTTTGCAAGTCCCGTAGCATGCACGTATGGTAAACGTTATGCAACAAATTTGAAACATGAGGTGTTATTTGATTGTCTTCCTTATGAGTGGCGGTCGGGGATGAGCGATGGTCTTTTCCTACCAATCTAGCCCCCTAGGAGCATGCGTGTAGTGCCGAGGTTTTTGATGACTTGTAGATTTTTGCAATAAGTATGTGAGTTCTTTATGACTAATGTTGAGTCCATGGATTATACACACTCTCACCCTTCCATCCTTGCTAGCCTCTTCGGTACCGTGCATTGCCCTTTCTCACATTGAGAGTCGGTGCAAACTTCTCCAGTGCATCCAAACCCCGTGATATGATATGCTCTTTCACACATAAACCTCCTTATATCTTCCTAAAAACAGCCACCATACCTACCTATTATGGCATTTCCATAGCCATTCCGAGATATATTGCCATGCAACTTTCCATCATTCCGTTTATCATGACACATTCATCATTGTCATATTGCTTAGAATGATCATGTAGTTGACATAGTATTTTTGGCAAAGCCACCGTTCATAATTCTTTCATACATGTCACTCTTGGTTCATTGCATATCCCAGTACACCGCCGGAGGCATTCATATAGAGTCATCTTTGTTCTAGTATCGAGTTGTAATCATTGAGTTGTAAATAAATAGAAGTGTGATGATCATCATTATTAGAGCATTGTCCCAAGTGAGGAATAAAAAAAGAAAGGCCATAAAAAAGGGAAGGCCCAAAAAAAGAGATAAAGAGATAAAGGTTCATTGCATATCTCGGGTAGGGGGTCCCGAACTGTGCGTCTAGGCGGATGGTAACAGGAGGTTGGGGACACGATGTTTTACCCAGGTTCGGGCCCTCTTGATGGAGGTAAAACCCTACGTCCTGCTTGATTAATATTGATGATATGGGTAGTACAAGTGTAGATCTACCACGAGATCAGAGAGGCTAAACCCTAGAAGCTAGCCTATGGTATGATTGTTGTCCCTACGGACTAAAACCCTCCGGTTTATATAGACACCGGAGAGGGCTAGGGTTACATAGAGTTGGTTAAAATGGTAGGAGATCTACATATCCGTATTGCCAAGCTTGCCTTCCACGCCGAGGAAAGTCCCTTCCGTACACGGGACGAAGTCTTCAATCATGTATTTTCATAGTCCAGGAGTCCGGCCGAAGGTATAGTCCGGCTATCCGGACACTCCCTAATCCAGGACTCCCTCAGTAGTCCCCGAACCAGGCTTCAATGACGACGAGTCCGGCGCGCAAATTGTCTTCGGCATTGCAAGGCGGGTTCTCCTCCAAGTTCCGTGTACCTGTTGAATAGTGACCGGTTTCTTGTAAATGTAGTGCTCCTTCGCTTCCACGCCCAATAATGCCGTCTTCCATGTGTCAAACGAATACGAAAAGACAGGGTGTTTTTTATATTTACACCCCTAGCCGCGTGAATGAGCCGCCTATTTAAGGGGACGAGGATTTAGATCCAAACCACACCTTCTCCCCTCCGCGAGTATTCATCAGAGCGTATCCGACAGAGGTCCATTCTATCATGGCCGGCCGCTGCAGCTCCTCCTCTCACCCTTCCAGCCCTCAGCCTGGAGATTGGAAGAGGTGCTCCATCCCGCACAGCGAGCTAGTGACGCTCCAGACCAAGGGATTTCTCCCCACGGCCTATATGGTCCCGGTTCGAGCCGGACTTGCCACCTATAATGGCGGAGAGCAAGCGGAGAGCGCCCCCAATCCCTCCAAAGGAGAGCGGGTATGGCTTGTCCCTTACTTAATAAGAGGGCTCGGATTTCCAATTCATCCGTTTCTCCGGGGGCTCCTGGAGTTCTATGGCCTCCAGCTGCACAACCTCACGCCTGCCTCCATATTGCATATCGCGGGCTTCGTAGCCCTTTGTGAGCTATTTTTGGGGTGCGAGGCTCATTTCGTGCTGTGGAAAAGGCTATTCTGCCTCGTGCCCCGTTCTAAGAAGGGGTCAATATATTAAGTGGGCGGAGCCGAAGTGTGGCGCATCGCCGGGACCGGATATCTATCCGGAACCCCAAAGAAGGCGTCCGAGGACTGGCCTTCGGAATGGTTTTATATAGAGGACGTCCCGCTCCCGGATCCTATCCGGATCAGCCTCTCTGAGTTCGACAGTGCTCCCCTAAAGATGCGCCTAAGCTGGCGTCCATGGAGCCCTCAGAGGGAAAGTGACAGGGACGTTCTTTACCTGATGGGCCGGATAAGATTGTTAGCTCATTCCGGACTGACCATGATCGGGGTCATGGGCGCATGCATCATGCGAGGGGTGCAGCCGCTTCAGTATAGAGGCCGCCCCATGTGGGACTTCAACGGGGAGGACGACGCCACCCGCTACGGCCGTAAGGGGCCGGATTCAGCTGCCGCTCTAATAAAGACCTTGTCCGCTTTGTACAAGGGAGAAGAGGAGGATTTTCTCCGCGTCAACCCACAGGGTGGATTTTCTATGTACAATCCCCCAAGTTGGGTAAGTGGACACTTTTACTTTCCCATCCGTTTTATATTCCCATCGTTAAATATTCAGTCTAACGAGGGAACTGCACCAGGATGTTAAAGAAATAAACAGCCCTCCTCCACAACCCAAGGATCCGGGACGGTTAGTCGACCCGGCCTCTCAAGAAGATCCGGACTTATCTGTGGAGCTGATTGATGGGGTGTTTCATCAATTGAGCAAGGACAACGCCTTGGTGGCCATTACGGCCGATTATCCAGGGCTACTCCCAGCCTCACAGGTAACTGAGACCGAAGTCCCAACACTTTGAAAAGGGATCTATCCTCGCGTGTTTTCAATTGCCGTATGACAACCGTGTTTTGCAGGGGAGGTCCTTGAGACGGGAGGCCGAGCCTGCGGCGACTAGCCAACGAGGGGCGGCAAGGCCCCGAGGGCTGAAAAGAAGTGCGGTCCGGACTAAGACACCGGCGCAAAGGTATAGCGCGCCATCTTATTCCCAGGTGTTATTCCTTCAAGGCATACTAACGCTCGTGCTCTCTTCAGGACGAAGAGACCTCGCCGGACTATATCCGGAGAGGTTGCTAATCGCGCCTCCACCAGCCAGGCTCCAAAGCCTGGTCCGAAAGCAGAGGCGAACACGAGGTGCGCACCGGATGCTCCTCCGACAAAGGATGCGGACAGGCTGTCTGCCACCAATTCCGAGGTGGAGAGTGCCATGAACCACAGGCGTCGCCGGACAGTTCTTCGCGGCACTTGTTTCTCCCAAGAGGCATTGGATGCCTTCAATTCGGGAGATGTGTACCTCCGTGCCGCTCAAAATGGTCTAGCTAGAGCCACGGAGCAATATGTAAAAGACATACATGTAAGAAAATTTTGGTAATTATATATATACCAGTAGCCCCCGAGACTTGAAACAGTTAGAATAACTGATTTAAGGATCATTTGTTATGCAGGTTCTTACAGAAAAGAATACCCTACTGTCCCAGGAGCTGGAAGAGTGCAAATCCCAACTTGAGGCCGCACTAGCCGCGGCAGGGGAGCCCAAGGAGACCCCCTCTGGTAATATACGCTTCGAAAGATAAGTATTTTGTGAAGTTCGGCGTGGGTGGAAATCTGACAAATAAAATTGCAGATGGCGCCGGATTAAATCCGGAAGAGCAACAACTCTGACGCCAGCTGAAGGCTGGTGAGAGAGTGCTGACAAAGGTGAGGCGGGAGAAGAACGATCTCCAAGATGCCAACACCAAGCTGGGCATTGAACTGAAGGATGTTCGTGCCTAGCTGTTGGACTCCGTGAAGGAGAATCAGCGGCTTCGACGCACCATATATAGTAAGTGCTTAAACGAACTTTGAGAAAAGAGTTCAGCGAGGAAGTCGACTAACAGAGTAATGTCTGTAGGTATGCTAACAGGTCATCCTGTAGAGGAAATGCCCGGTTCTATGGGTGACCTTCTTCCCGAGCTCTCACAACTACACGAGCGAGTTTGGCAGGTGATGCAAAGCGTCGCCCAGGCCTTGTGGCCATCCGTCTTCATGCCCGAAGGCCTTGGAGAGCTTGTAGAGAAGCTGAAGGGAGCACGGCGGTGCTTCGATTGTGGAAGATGTCAGCCTGCCGTCAAGGCGCCAGGGAGGCCTGGGCCATGGTGAAGATGCGGTACACGAAGGCTGACCCAAACCACATGGCCGAGGTCGGACCCGTGGGGCCCGATGGGAAGGAGATCCCTGTGAGCTTAGTATACGGCTAAGTATAATTGGCCGCAAAGTATTCCCAACGGGACTGTAAACTAGACATCCTGTTAGATGGTATTGAAGAGGAATACAATCAGTCAGATTGACTATGTAATTATAATTGACATGTGTAATGCCTTCTAGCCGGATTGTAGATCGTTTGTCATGGCCGACCTTTTCGCTTCAACCTCGGGACCTGACGGTCCGGAGTGTGTCCGAATACCCTCACGGTTATATAAGAACCGGGGTATGCATGGAGACCAGGCGTAGGGGTCATTAATGCTTGAACAGACAAGTTCCCAAGTAGTTATGTTATATTACATGGTTAGTAAGAAACATCTTCCAGGGAGAATAGTTCCGTTAGTGGTTCCTTTCCCTCGGAGGCATGCCCTAAAGTGCATGTCCATTCTGCAAAAAGAGACGCAGGAAAAACAGCTGGGGGTGTATAGATAAATAAGTGAAAAAAGATCATCTTTAGTTCACCGATCGAATATTCCCTTAAGAACGCTAGCTTTCGGCTTCACCCAGTCAGAGGTACACATCCGGCTGACCCGGCAGTAACAATCGCAGAGGTGCTCCCTTTACCACCTAGCCGAACAATCGGGAACGTAGGGTAAGCACATGAGCCAGGCAACCCAGCTTGGCCAAAACTTAAGTCATATCGATGCATACAATGGTGAATAAAAGGTACATGCGGAAGTGTGACACATGTGTTGGGCATGAAGCCCGTATAAATAAGCTTATGTTTAAAGAAGCCCCCAGGTTTAATGAGCGCGGATAGCGCATCACTGTATGAGCCTTTAAAGGCTATAAGAGAGAGAGAGAGAGAGGGGAGAAGGAGAGAAATGTAAGACAGAAAGTATATAAAAATGGACAGAGGAAGGAGACGAACGCAGAGTCCGGCGCTAGGCGTAGAATCTTCGGAGACGGGCTACGTTCCATGGGTTCGGCTCGAGTTGGTTATCTGATGCATCTCGCAGGCGGTACGCTCCACCATTCAGGACTTGGTCAATTATGAAGGGACTTTCCCACTTGGGCTTGAGTTTGTCCTTTTTCTTGTCCGGCAGGTGTAGAACTAATTCGCCAACGTTGTAATTTTTGGCCCGTACTTCTCTGCTTTGGTATCTTCGAGCCTGCTGTTGATAGAATGTAGAATGGGCTTTTGCCACGTCACGCTCTTCCTCCAAGGCGTCCAAACGGTCCTGCTGATCGAGGTCGGCTTCTCTTTCTTCGTACATGCGCACTCGAGGTGAGTCATGAATTATGTCGCAGGGCAAAACTGCCTCTGCGCCGTACACCATGAAGAATGGTGTGTATCCGGTGGTGCGATTCGGCGTGGTCCGCAGCCCCAGAGTACGGAGTCAAGCTCCTCTACCCAGTGCGTATTAGATTCTTTAAGGGACCTCACTAATCTGGGTTTGATGCCGCTCATGATAAGACCATTTGCACGTTCGACCTGGCCATTAGTTTGTGGGTGATAGACGGAAGCATAATCGAGCTTGATGCCCATGTTTTTGCACCAGATTTTTACCTCGTCGGCCGTAAATTTCGTGCCGTTATCAGTGATGATGCTATGGGGGACGCCGTAACGGTGTACAACCCCGGATATAAAGTCTATCACCGGTCCGGATTCGGCCGTCTTAACAGGCTTGGCTTCTATCCATTTGGTGAACTTATCCACCATGACCAGTAAGTATTTTTTCTTGTGGGTTCTGCCTTTAAGGGGTCCAACCATGTCAAGCCCCCAGACCGCGAAGGGCCAAGTGATGGGGATAGTTTGGAGGGAGGTGGGTGGCATATGGCTTTGGTTTGCAAAAACCTGGCAACCGACACATCGTTGGACTAAGTCCTGGGCGTCTGCCCGGGCCGTCGGCCAATAAAAGCCTGTACAGAAGGCCTTGCTTACAAGGGACCGAGCTGCAGCGTGATGTCGGCCGAGTCCGGCATGAATTTCAGCCAGGAGGTTCCGCCCTTCCTCTTCGGAGATGCACCTTTGAAGGACTCCGGTAGTGCTTTTCTTATAAAGCTCTCCCTCATGGACTTTATCGGCTTTAGATCACCGCACTATGCGGCGTGCCTCATTTTGGTCCTCAGGGAGTTCCTGCCTGGTAAGGTAGGCGAGGAATGGTTCTGTCCATGGGGTGATGATGACCATTATTACATGGGCTAAAGGTGTTATTTCATTGGCAGAGACTCCAATTATGTCAGAGTGTTCGGTGTCGGGCAGTGCGGGTGGGTCCGGGCTGTTATTGCCAGGTTCCCCTTCCCATACTACAGACGACTTGAACAACCTTTCAAAGAAGATGTTGGGGGGGGACTACATCGCGTTTTGCGCCGATGTGTGCCAGGACATCTGCCGCCTGATTATTTTCCCGGGCTATATGGTGAAATTCGAGCCCTTCGAACCGAGCTGACATTTTTAGGACGGCGTTGCGATAAGCTGCCATTTTTGGATCCTTGGCATCAAAGTCTCCATTTATTTGGGATATTGTGTGGTTCGAGTCCCCGCGCACCTCTAGGCGTTGAATGCCCATGGATACTGCCATCCGGAGACCATGTAAAAGGGCCTCATATTCGGCTGCGTTGTTGGAGTCTGTGTACATTATCTGGAGTACGTATTGAACTGTGTCTCCTGTGGGGGACGTCAAAACGACGCCAGCCCCCAGACCGGTCAACATTTTGGAGTTGTCGAAGTGCATGACCTAGTTTGAATATGTGTCGTACTCTTTAGGGAGTTTGGCCTCCGTCCATTCTGCGACGAACTCGGCGAAGACTTGCGACTTGATAGCTCGCCGTGGCTTTTAAGTTATGTCGAACGGGAGGAGCTCAATGGCCCATTTTGCAATCTGGCCCGTCGCATCGCGGTTGTTTATAATATCGTTAAGTGGCCCTTCCGAGGCTACCGTTATTGAACATTCTTGAAAATAGTGTCGCAACTTCCGGGATGCCATAAATACCGTGTACGCAATCTTTTGATAATGCGGGTACCGTGACTTGCACGGAGTAAGGACAGTGGACACATTCTAGACCGGCTTTTGAAGGGGGAATTTGTGTCCATCCGTTTCTCGTTCGACGACGAGCACTGCGCTTACGACCTGATGGGTTGCTGCAATGTATAATAGCATTGGTTCGCCAATGTTTGGCGCGGCCTGGACTGGGTTTGTTGCCAAGATGGCTTTTATTTCGTCAAGTCCGGGCGTGGATGCATCCGTCCACTCGAAGTGTTCGGTGCACCGAAGGAGGCGGTAAAGGGGTAGGGCCTTTTCTCCCAAGCGGGAGATAAAGCGGCTTAGAGCCGCCACACATCCGGTTAATTTTTGTATTTGTTTGAGGTCCTTCGGTATATCCAATTGTGACAGAGCTCGGATCTTGGCTGGATTTGCTTCAATTCCTCTACCGTATACAATGAAGCCAAAGAGCTTTCTGGCTGGAACGCCGAAAACGCATTTTTCCGGGTGGAGCTTGATGTCGTATGTTCGGAGGTTACCGAATGTTAGCCTCAAGTCGTCTACTAGAGATTCGACATGTCTTGTTTTAGCGACCACATCATCTACGTATGCCTCCACTATTTTGCCGATCTGGTTTGCCAGACATGTCTGAATCATGCGCTGATATGTTGCGCCGGCGGTTTTGAGCCCAAAGGGCATTGTGTTGAAGCAGAATGGGCCGTATGGTGTGATGAATGCCGTTGCGGCTTGGTCTGACTCTGCCATCTTTATTTGATGGTAGCCGGAGTATGCGTCGAGGAAACACAACGAATTGTGTCCTATGGTAGCATCGATAATATGATCGATGCGGGGAGAGGGAAGGGATCCTTTGGGCAAGCCTTGTTAAGGTCTTTAAAATCAACGCACAGGCGCCAGGATTTGTCCTTCTTTGGTACCATCACTAGGTTTGCTAGCCTGTCCGGGTGTTTTATATCTTTGATGAATGCGGCCTCCAATAGCTTGGCTAGTTCCTCTCCCATGGCCTGTCTCTTAGGTTCGGAAAAACACCGAAGAGCCTGTTTGACTGGCTTGAATCCTTTTAGGATATTTAAGCTGTGTTCGGCCAGCCCGCGTGGGATTCCTGGCATGTCTGAAGGGTGCCAGGCAAAAATGTCCCAGTTCTCTCATAGGAACTCTCGCAGTGCGGCGTCTACATCAAGGTTTAACTGTGCTCCGATGGAAGCTGTTTTATTGGGGTCCGTTGGATGGACCTGGAATTTGACTATTTCGTCCGCCAGTTTAAAGGAGGTGGACTTGGATCTTTTGTCGAGTATCACATCGTCCCTATTCACCATGGAGCGCAGCGCAGTCAGTTCCTCAGCCGCTAGGGCTTTGGATAGCGCCTCGAGGGCCAGTGCGGCTGTCTTGTTTTCGGCGCGGAGTGCTATGTCCGGATCACTAGCGAGAGTGATGATTCCGTTAGGCCCGGGCATCTTGAGCTTCATGTACCCGTAATGGGGTATTGGTTGGAAGATTGTAAACGCTTCCCGTCCTAGCAGAGCGTGATATCCGCTACTGAACGGGGCCACTTGGAATGTGACCTCTTCGGACCTGTAATTATCCGGCGTGCCGAACACCACACCTAGTGTGATTTTTCCTGTACAGCGCGCTTCCCGACTAGGGATTATTCCTCTAAAGGTTGTGCTGCTTCGCTCAATGCGGTTCCAGTCTATTTTCATTTTTTGAAGGGTTTCCTCATAAATGAGGTTCAATCCACTGCCCCCATCCATGAGTACCTTGGTAAGACGAAAGCCGTCCACTATTGGACTGAGGACCAATGCGGCTGGTGCTCGGGCTGTTCGGAATTTAGGTTCATCACTGGCGTTAAAAGTAATAGACGTGTCACTCTATGGGTTTATTGTTGCTACTTGGTAGACTTCAGCAAGGCTGCAGAGTGTTCTTTTTCGCATATTATTTGATGCGGAAGTCTCGAAGACTGTTGATACCGTACTGGTGTCTCTGGGGTGGCTTTCTGTGGCTTCTGGAATTAGAAGATCTTCGCCAATTTTTGCCACCTGCCGGAGTATCCAACATGCTCTAAGGCCATGAGTTGGTGTGGCACCCTTTGCACTGTGAATTTTACAGGGTCCATTAAGCCATCCTTCCAGCACGGATCCGTGCCCTGTAGAGGGCTTTTGCTTTTTGGTATTGAACCCGGGTGTCTGGCGATGATGCACCCTTTTATTTCGGACTGGGTTTGTATTCAAGGCCGGATTGTCCCAAAATTTTATTTTGGTTTTCCAGGCGCTTTCCATTGCACAGTACTTTCGTACTATGGACGCCAAGTCAGCGAAGCGTGTAGTATCATGGCGACTTATGGCGTTGAGGATTCCCTTGTCCGTGCAATTTTTGCAGAAGGATTCCCTTGTCCTTTATCCTGTTCATAACTAGGAGGAATCTGGCCCAGTAATGATGTACTGTTTCTTCAGGCTCTTGCCTAATTTGAGATAGAGATCGCTTATGTACGGGTGGGTGGGTGGAATCAAATCCGAAACTTCACACAATCTGAGACCCAGGGGCCAAGGAGTTTCCGAACTCGGATGTTTGGATTCTTGGATGTTGTCCAATGAATCTAGCCCGTCGCCCGACTTTAAGTTCATGTCTTGAGTGATGTCCTCCCTTCCACGGGTATCCGGCTTGGAGGGATCGGGAATCCGGACATAGCTAGTCCTTAAGATAAATGAAGGGTCACCGCACTGTCCCTCTACCACGGCAACGTGATGGGTGACCTGGGGAGAGTTAATCTCTCTCAGATCGGGTTTAGGCCCAATGTGGTCATAATCCATAGCGACTCCCAGGGCGGCGAAGCGATCCAAGAGATCGTTTAGGGAAGAGAGCTCCATTGGATCTAGCTGCTCGGCGAATTCCGAGCTGACGTGAAGATTGCTTTCGATGACCCAAGAGGTCATCGTCGGTGCAGCAGCCGAACGGGCGGTCATAAGGAAACCACCTAGCTTGAGAGTCTGGCCGATAGCCAAAGCTCCCTTAGCAACGGTGCCGTCTTTAAAGACGGGATGAGGCATCCTTCCTGATGGCGACGACATAGAGGAACTATCAATGAAAGCACCAATGTCGGTGTCAAAACCGGCGGATCTCGGGTAGGGGGTCCCGAACTGTGCGTCTAGGCGGATGGTAATAGGAGGTAGGGGACACAATGTTTTACCCAGGTTCGGGCCCTCTTGATGGAGGTAAAACCCTACGTCCTGCTTGATTAATATTGATGATATGGGTAGTACAAGAGTAGATCTACCACGAGATCAGAGAGGCTAAACCCTAGAAGCTAGCCTATGGTATGATTGTTGTCCCTATGGACTAAAACCCTCCGGTTTATATAGACACAGGAGAGGGCTATGGTTACATAGAGTCGGTTACAATGGTAGGAGATCTACATATCTGTATCGCCAAGCTTGCCTTCCAGGCCAAGGAAAGTCCCTTACGGACACGGGACGAAGTCTTCAATCTTGTATCTTCATAGTCCAGGAGTCCGGCCGAAGGTACAGTCCGGCTATCCGGACACTCCCTAATCCAGGACTCCCTCAGTAGTCCCCGAACCAGGCTTCAATGGCAACGAGTCCGGCGCACAAATTGTCTTTGGCATTGCAAGGCGGGTTCTCCTCCAAATTCCGTGTACCTGTTGAATAGTGACCGGTTTCTTTTAAATGTAGTGGTCCTTGGCTTCCACACCCAATAATGGCCGTCTTCCATGTGTCAAACGAATACGAAAAGACAGGGTGTTTTTTTATATTTACACCCCTAGCCGCGTGAATGGGCCGCCTATTTAAGGGGACGAGGATTTAGATACAAACCACACCTTCTCCCCTCCGCGAGTATTCATCAGAGCGTATCCGACAGAGGTTCATTCTATCATGGCCGGCCGCCGCAGCTCCTCCTCTCGCCCTTCCAGCCCTCAGCCTAGAGATTGGAAGAGGTGCTCCATCCCACACAGCGAGCTAGTGATGCTCCGGACCAAGGGATTTCTCCCCCCGACCTATATGGTCCCGGTTCGAGCCGGACTTGCCACCTATAATGGCGGAGAGCAAGTGGAGAGCGCCCCCAATCCCTCCAAAGGATAGCGGGTATGCCTTGTCCCTTACTTAATAAGAGGGCTCGGATTTCCAATTCATCCGTTTCCCCGGGGGCTCCTGGATTTCTATGGCCTCCAGCTGCACAACCTCACGCCTTCCTCCATATTGCATATCGCGGGCTTCGTAGCCCTTTGCGAGCTGTTTTTGGGCTGCGAAGCTCATTTCGCGCTGTGGAAAAGGCTATTCTGCAAGGCTCAAGCGCCCTAGTTTTTCGTGAGCAAGCAAGTTGGATGCACACCCACTAGTTTCTTTTGTTGAGCTTTCATACATTTATAGCTCTAGTGTATCCGTTGCATGGCAATCCCTACACCTTGCATTAACATCAATCGATAGGCATCTCCATAGCCCATTGATTAGCCTCGTTGATGTGAGACTTTCTCCTTTTTTGTCTTCTCCACATAACCCCCCTCATTATATTCTATTCCACCCATAGTGCTATGTCCATGGCTCGCGCTCATATATTGCGTGAAAGTTTATAGGTTTGAGATTACTAAAGTATGAAACAATTGCTTGGCTTGTCATCGGGGTTGTGCATGATGAGAGTATTCTTGTGTGACAAAAATGAAACATGACTAAACCATATGCTTGAAGTATTATCATCTTTATGTCAATATGAACTTTTGTCTTGAATCTTTCGGATCTGAATATTCATACCACAATTAAGAAGAATTACATTAAAATTATGCCAAGTAGCACTCCGCATCAAAAATTCTGTTTTTATCATTTACCTACTCGAGGACAAGCAGGAATTAAGCTTGGGGATGCTTGATACGTCTCCAACGTATCTATAATTTTTGATTGCTCCATGCTATATTATCTACTGTTTTAGAAATTATTGGGCTTTATTATCCATTTTTATATTATTTTTGGGACTAACGTATTAACCGGAGGCCCAGCCCAGAATTGTTGTTTTTTGCCTGTTTTAGGGTTTCGAAGAAAAGGAATATCAACCGGAGTCCAAACGGAATGAAACCTTCGGAAACATGATTTTCTCATCAGATAAGATCCAGGAGACTTGGACACTCTGTCAAGAAAGCCACGAGGTGGTCACGAGGGTGGAGGGCACCGCCCCCCTAGGGTGCGCCCCTGCCTCGTGGGCCCCTCGAAGCTCCACCGACGTACTTCTTCCTCCCATATATATCCACGTATCCCCAAATGATCATAACAGGAGCCAAAAACCTAATTCCACCGCCGCAACTTTCTGTATCCATGAGATCCCATCTTGGGGCCTGTTCCGGAGCTCCGTCGGAGGAGGCATCGATCATGGAGGGCTTCTACATTATCATCCAAGCCCCTCCGATGAAGTGTGAGTAGTTTACTTCAGACCTACGGGTCCATAGCTAGTAGCTAGATGGCTTCTTCTCTCTTTTTGGATCTCAATACAATGTTCTCCCCCTCTCTCGTGGAGATCTATTTGATATAATCTTCTTTTTGCGGTGTGTTTGTTGAGACCGATGAATTGTGGGTTTATTATCCAGTCTATCTATGAATAATATTTCAATATTCTCTGAATTCTTTTATGTATTATTGGTTATCTTTGCAAGTCTCTTCGAATTATCAGTTTGGTTTGGCCTACTAGATTGGTTTTTCTTGCCATGGGAGAAGTGCTTAGCTTTGGGTTCAATCTTGCGGTGTCCTTTCCCAGTGACAGGAGGGGCAGCAAGGCATGTATTGTATTGTTGCCATCGAGGATAACAAGATGGGTTTTTTTTATCATATTGCATGAAACTATCCCTCTACATCATGTCATCTTGCTTAAGGCCTTACTCTGTTTTTAATTTAATACTCTAGATGCATGCTGGATAGCGGTCGATGAGTGGAGTAATAGTAGTAGATGCAGAATCGTTTCGGTCTAGTTGTCTCGGATGTGATGCCTATATACATGATCATACCTAGATATTCTCATAACTATGCTCAATTCTGTCAATTGCTCAATAGTAATTTTTTCACCCACCGTAGAATACTTATGCTCTTGAGAGAAGCCAGTAGTGAAACCTATGGCCCCCGGGTCTCTTTCTCGTCATATCAATCTCCATCACTTTATTATTGCTTTGCTTTTACTTAGCTTTTACTTTTTACTTTGCATCTCTATACCAAAAATACCAAAAATATTATTTATTATCTCTATCAGATCTCACTTTGTAAGTGATCGTGAAGGGATTGACAACCCCTAAGCGCGTTGGTTGCGTTGAGTTATTGTTTTGTGTAGGTACGAGGGACTCGAGTGTAGCCTCCTATAGGATTGATACCTTGGTTCTCAAAAACTGAGGGAAATACTTACGCTACTTTGCCACATCATCCCTTCCTCTTCGGGGAAATCCAACGCAGTGCTCAAGAGGTAGCACTTACTATTCATCTCATTGAGCAATTCCTTTTGAGCTTTAAGTACTTGTTCTACTTGAGTGGTAACCATATAAGCATGTTTGCTAACAAGTTTAAGTTCACCTCTAATATTAGCCATATAATCACCCAAGTATTTAATCATATCAGCATCTTGTTTTAATTGTCTACCAAAATAAGCATTGAAGTCTTCTTGCTTAAACATAAAATTATCAAACTTATCCAAGCACTGACTAGAAATTTTAGTAGGAGGGATTTCAGCTCTATCATATCTATAGAGAGAATTTACCTTTACTAGCTGTGTCGGTTTATCGAGGTCTCGAGGTTCTTCAATACATAAAGGATTAAGATCATATGTTTCTTCAATAGGCGGTAAATTAAGACCATGTATTTCTTCAATAGGAGGTAAATTCTTAACATCTTTAGCTTTAATACCTTTTTCTTTCATAGACTTCTTTGCCTCTTGCATATCTTTGGGACTGAGAAATATAACACCTCTCTTCTTCGGAGCTGGCTCGGGAGGTGCCCAATTATTTTCATTTGTCAACATATTATTCAATAAGATTTCAGCTTCATCCGGTGTTCTTTCCCTGAAAACAGAACCAGCACAACTATCCAGGTAATCTTTGGAAGCATCGGTTAGTCCATTATAAAAGATATCAAGTATTTCATTTTTCTTAAGAGGATGATCAGGCAAAGCATTAAGTAACTTGAGAAGCCTCCCCCAAGCATGTGGGAGACTCTCTTCTTTAATTTGCACAAAGTTGTATATTTCCTTTAAAGTAGCTTGTTTCTTATGAGCAAGGAAATATTTAGCCGAGAAGTAATAGATCATATCCTGGGGACTACGCACACAACCAAGATCAAGAGAATTAAACCATATCTTAGCATCACCCTTTAATGAGAACAGAAATATTTTAAGGATATAAAAGAAGCGAGATCTCTCATAATTAGTGAACAAGGTGGCTATATCATTTAATTTAGTAAGATGTGCCTCAACAGTTTCAGATTCATAGCCATGAAAAGGATCAGATTCAACCAAAGTAATTATATCAGGATCAACAGAGAATTCATAATCCTTATCAGTAACACAGATAGGTGAAGTAGCAAAAGCAGGGTGAGGTTTCATCCTAGCATTTAGAGATTGCTTATTCCATTTAGCTAATAACCTTTTGAGTTCATATCTATCTTTGCAAGCTAAAATAGCTAAAGAAGCTTCTTGATCAAATAAATAACCCTCAGGAATAACAAGTGATTCTTCATCATCACTTTCATCATCATAATCAGATTTAATATTCTCAATCTCTCTAGCCCTAGCAAGTCGTTCCTCGAGAAAATCACCAAGTGGCACAGTAGTATCAAGCATAGAAGTAGTTTCATCATAAGTGTCATGTATAAAAGAAGTAGCATCATCAATAACATGCGACATATCAGAACGAATAGCATAAGCAGGTTTAAGTGTCGCAAGCTTACTCAAAACAGAAGGTGAATCAAGTGGAGAGCTAGATGGCAGTTCCTTACCTTCCCTCGTAGTTGAGGGATAAATCTTGGTTCTTGGATCTTTCAAGTTCTTCATAATGATAAGCAGATATAACTCCCAAGTGACTCAACGAATAGAGCTATGCTCCCCGGCAACGACACCAGAAATTAGTCTTGATAACCCACAAGTATAGGGGATCGCAACAACTTTCGAGGGTAGAGTATTCAACCCAAATTTATTAATTCGACACATGGGGAGCCAAAGAATATTCTCCAGTATTAGCAGCTGAGTTGTCAATTCAACCACGCCTGGAAACTTAGTATCTGCAGCACAGTGTTTAGTAGCAAAGTAATACAATAGTGGTGGTAACAGTAACAAAAGAGTAATGAAAGCAAAGTAATATTTTTGGTATTATGTAGTGATTGTAACAATAGCAACGAGAAAGTAAATAAGCGGAAACCAGTATGTGGAAAGCTCGTAAGGCATCGGATCAGTGATGGATAATTATGTCGGATGTGGTTCATCATGTAACAGTCATAACATAGGGTGACACAGAACTAGCTCCAATTCATCAATGTAATGTAGGCATGTATTCCGAATATAGGCATACATGCTTATGGAAAAGAACTTGCATGACATCTTTTGTCCTGCCCTCCCGTGGCAGCGGGGTCCTAATGGAAACTAAGGGATATTAAGGCCTCCTTTTAATAGAGAACCGGAACAAAGCATTAGTACATAGTGAATACATGAACTCCTCAAACTATGGTCATCACCGGTAAGTATCCCGATTATTGTCACTTCGGGGTTAACGGATCATAACACATAATAGGTGACTATAGACTTGCAAGATAGGATCAAGAACTCTCATATATTGATGAAAACATAATAGGTTCAGATCTGAAATCATGGCACTCAGGCCCTAGTGACAAGCATTAAGCATAGCAAAGTCATAGCAACATCAATCTCGGAACATAGTGGATACTAGGGATCAAACCCTAACAAAACTAACTCGATTACACGATAAATCTCATCCAACCCATCACCGTCCAGCAAGCCTATGATGGAATTACTCACGCACGGCGGTGAGCATCATGAAATTGGTGATGGAGGATGGTTGATGATGACGACGGCGATGAATCCCCCTCTGTAGAGCCCCGAACGGACTCCAGATCAGCCCTCCCGAGAGGTTTTAGGGCTTGGCGCCGGCTCCGTATCATAAAACGCGATGAAATCTTCCCTCCTATTTTTTTCTCCCCGAAAGCAGACATATAGAGTTGGAGTTGGAGTCGGGAGGTCTCCAGGAGGCCCACGAGGTAGGGGGGCGTGCCCTAGGGGGCGCCCCCCACTCTCGTGGGTAGCGTGTGTGGGACCCTGGTCTTCATCTTTGGCGAGGATTTTTTATTATTTATTGTAAGATACTCCGTGGAGTTTCAGGTCATTACGAGAACTTTTGTTTTCTGCACATAAAACAACATCATGGCATTTCTGCTGAAAACAGCGTCAGTCCGTGTTAGTTCTATTCAAATCATACGAGTTAGAGTCCAAAACAAGGGCAAAAGTGTTTGGAAAAGTAGATACAATGGAGACGTATCAGTCGCTTTATTGTATGAAATACAAACGCCGTGTAATTGCTTTACTTTATCACTAAGTGGTAGTGATAGTCGTAGAAGCAATAGTTGCCGAGACGACCACAACTCTACGATGGAGATCACGGTTTCAAGCCGGTGACGATGGATATCATGATGTTGCTTTGGTGATGGAGATCAAAAGCATAAGATGATGATGGCCATATCATGTCACATATTTTGATTGCATGTAATGTTTATCTTTTTGCATCTTATTTTTGCTTAGTGCGGCGGTAGCATTATAAGATGATCCCTTAACTAAATTTCTAGGTATAAGTGTTCTCCCCGAGTATGCATCGTTGAGAAAGTTCTTCGTGCTGAGACACCACGTGATGATCGGGTGTGATAAGCTCTACGTTCAAATACAACGGGTGCAAGCTAGTTTTGCACATGCGGAATACTCAGGTTAAACTTGACAAGCCTAGCATGTACAGACATGGCCTCGGAACACTGGACACCGAAAGGTCGAACATGAATCATGTAGTGGATATGATCAACATAGATATGTTCACCATTGATGACTACTCCATCTCACGTGATGATCGGACATGGTTTAGTATTTGGATCACGTATCATTTAGATGACCTGAGGGATGTCTATCTGAGTGGGAGTTCTTAAGTAATATGATTAATTGAACTTAATTTATCATGAACTTAGTCCTGATAGTTTTTGCATATCTACGTTGTAGATCAATGGCCCATGCTACCGTTCCCTTGAATTTTAATGCGTTCCTAGAGAAAGCTAAGTTGAAAGATGACAGTAGCAACTACACAGACTGGGTCCGGAACTTGTGGATTATCCTCATTGTTGCACAGAAGAATTATGTCCCTTATGCACAGCTAGGTGTACCACCTGCCCCCGCAACTGCAGACATTGTGAATGCCTGGCAATCGCGTGTTGTTGACTGCTCGTTAGTTCAGTGCTCCATGCTTTACGGCTTAGAATTGGGACTTCAAAGACGTTTTGAACGTCATGGACCATATGAGATGTTCCAGGAGTTGAAGTTAATATTTCAAGCAAATGCCCGAGTTGAGAGATATGAAGTCTCCAACAAGTTCTATAGCTACAAGATGGAGGAGAACAGTTCTGTTAGTGAGCACATACTCAGAATGTCTAGGTACCATAATCACTTGACTCGGCTAGGAGTTAATCTTCTAGATGATTGTGTCATTGAAAGAGTTCTTCAATCACTGCCACCAAGCTACAAAGGCTTCGTGATGAATTACAATATGCAGGGGATGGAAAAGACTATTCCCAAGGTCTTCGCAATGCTAAAGGCTATGGAGGTAGAAATCAAGAAGGAGAATCAAGTATTGATGGTTAACCGACCACTAGTTTCAAGAAGAAAGGCAAGGGGAAGAAGGGGAACTTCAAGAAGAATGGCAAGCAAGTTGTCACTCCTGGGAAGAAACCCAAAGCTGGACCCAA
This sequence comes from Triticum dicoccoides, assembly GCF_002162155.2. Taxonomy (NCBI): domain Eukaryota; kingdom Viridiplantae; phylum Streptophyta; class Magnoliopsida; order Poales; family Poaceae; genus Triticum; species Triticum dicoccoides. Next base: position 713,995,795 of record NC_041388.1, on the reverse strand, counting down.
GCTTGAAACTAAGTGCTTCTACTGCAAAGGGACTGGTCACTGGAAGTGGAACTACGCCAAGTATTTGGCGGATAAGAAGGATGGCAAAGTGAACAGAAGTATATTTGATATACATGTTATTGATGTGTACCTTACTAATTCTCGTAGTAGTGCTTGGGTATTTTATACCGGTTCGGTTGCTCATATTTGTAACTCAAAGCAGGGACTACGGATTAAATGAAGATTGGCTAAGGACGAGGTGACGATGTGTGTCGGGAATGGTTCCAAGGTCGATGTGATCGCCGTCGACATGCTACCTCTACATCTACCTTCGGGATTAGTTTTGGACCTGAATAATTGTTACTTGGTGCCAGCGCTGAGCATGAACATTATATCTGGATCTTGTTTAGTGCGAGACGGTTATTCATTTAAATCACAGAATATTGGTTGTTCTATTTATATGAGTAATATCTTTTATGGTCATGCACCCTTGAAGAGTGGTCTATTTTTCTTGAATCTCAATTGTGATGATACACATATTCATAATATTGATGCCAAAAGATGCAAAGTTGATAATGATAGTGCAACTTATTTGTGGCACTTCCATTTGGGTCATTTCGGTGTAAAGTGCATGAAGAAACTCCATAAAGATGGACTTTTGGAATCACTTGATTATGAATCATTTGATACTTGCAAACCGTGCCTTATGGGAAAGATGACCAAAACTCTGTTCTCCGGAATAATGGCACGAGCTAATGACTTATTGGAAATAATACATGCCGATGTATGCGGTCCGATGAGTGTTGAGGCTCGTGGCGAGTATCGTTATTTTCCGATCTTCACAGATGATTTGAGCAGATATGGGTATATCTACTTAATGAAACACAAGTCTGAAACATTTGAAAAGTTCAAAGAATTTCAGAGTGAAGTGGAGAATCATCATAACAAGAAAATAAAGTTTCTACAATCTGATCGTGGAGGTGCATATTTGAGTTACGAGTTTGGCCTTCATTTAAAACAATGTGGAATAGTTTCACAGCTCACGCCACCTAGAACACCACAGCATAATGGTGTCTCCGAACATCGTAACCGCACTTTATTAGATATGGTGCGATCTATGATGTCTCTTACCAATTTACCACTATCGTTTTGGGGTTATGCATTAGAGACAACTGCATTCACATTAAATAGGGCACCATCAAAATCCGTTGAGACGACATCATATGTACTATGGTTTGGCAACAAACCTAAGCTGTCGTTTCTTAAAGTTTGGGGATGCGATGCTGATATGTCTTTGTCATATCTATAATTTTGATTGTTTAATGCCAATATTATACAACTTTCAGATATTTTGGCAACTTTTTATATGTTTTATTGGACTAACCTATTGATCTAGTGCCCAGTGCCAGTTCCTGTTTTCTGCATGTTTTTGTATCGCAGAGTATCCATATAAACGAAGTCCAAATGCAACAAAATTTTACAGAGAATTATTTTGGAATATATGTGATTTTTGAGAGTTGGAATCACCGCAAACGGAGGCCCACACAAGCCACAAGACACCAGGGCGCGCAAGAGGCCCCTGGCGCGTGGTGGTGGTTGTGCCCTCCTCGAACATTGGTTGGAGCTCTACTTCGGGCGCAAGGAAGCTTATATCCGTAAAAAATCGTGTTAAGATCTCAGTGCAATCGAATTTACGGATCACCCGGAATATAAGAAACGGTTTTCGGCCAGATCTGAAAAACGCGAAAAAGAAGAGAAAAGAGAGGGATATCCAATCTCGGAGGGGCTCCCGCCCCTCCGCCGCCATGGAGACCATGGACCAGAGGGGGAACCCTCCTCCCATCTAGGGGGAGGCCAAGGAAGAAGAAGGAGGAGGGGGGTCTCCCCCCCTCGCTCCCGGTGTGCCGGAGTGCCACCGGGGCAAGGATCGAGACGGCGATCTACATCAACAATCTTGCTACCGTCAACACCAAATCTCCCCCCCCCCCTCTATGCAATGGTGTAACACCTCTTCTCCCCACTGTAATCTCTACTTAAACATGGTGCTCAACTCCATATATTATTTCCCAATGATCTACGGTTATCCTATGATCTTTGAGTATATCCGTTTTGTCATGTGGGTTAATCGTAATCTTGGTTGGTATGATTGTATATTTTATTAATGGTGCTGTCCTACGGTGCCCTCTGTTCTCGCGCAAATGTGAGGGGCCCTAGCTGTAGGGTGTTGCAATATGTTCATGGTTCGTTTATGGTGGGTTGCGAGAGTGATAGAAGATTAAACCCATGTAGGTGGGCTATGGCGTATGGGATAAAGAGGACTTGATACTTAATGCTATGGTTGGGTTTCACGACCTTAATGATCTTTAGTAGTTGCAGATGCTTGCTAGAGTTCCAATCATAAGTGCATATGATCCATGTAGAGAAAGTATGTTAGCTCATGCCTCTCCCTCATATATAATTGCAAGAATGATTACCGGTACTTGTTATCAATTGCCTAGGGACAAATAACTTTCTTGTTGACACAATCCCTTTTACTAAACACCTAACTTTCATTATCTTGCAAAGTACTTCTTGTTTTATTCTTGCAAAGTAGTTCTAGAATCACACCTACAAAATAGTTTAATACTTGTTTCTGATAAAGCAAACGTAAAGTGTGCGGAGAGTTGTATCGATGGTCGATAGAACTTGAGGGAATATTTGTTCTGCCTTTAGACCCTCGTTGAGATCGACACTCTTATTTATTGAAGAAGGCTACAAACGACCCCCTATACTTGTGGGTTATCAAGACCTTTTTCTGGCGCCGTTGCCGGGGAGCAATAGCGTGGGGTGAATTTTCTCGTGTGTGCTTGTTTGCTTTATCACTAAGTAGTTTTTATTGCATGTTCTAAGTTGTTCTCTATCTTTAGCTATGGATATGGAACACGAAACACCAAAAAAATTAGTTGTACTTGCTACTCATGGAGATGGGGAACCTCCTAAAACCCTCGATGCTCGTTATGTAAAAGATATTATGCACTACTTTGATAATCCTGAGAAAACCCCATTCAACATGATAATGGAAGTAACGTTGGATCAATGTGAATACTTTAGGGATTATCGGTTGATACAAAAAGGGAAACTTTTACGGGATCAAATTTATATGTTGCATTGGTATGCTCGGGATTTATGCTTGAGATATGATTTTACTTGTTTCTCTAGGATGAATGCTCCACACCTTCCCTTTTCATGCAAATTTAATGATAATGAAAGCTTAGCTTCTTATGCTAATGGTATATATGATTACTATGATGTGGAACGAATAGAGGAATTTGTTGCTTTTAAGGGTGCTTATGAAATTGAATCTTTGTTTGAAAAGTTCGAAGATTTTGATGATTCAGTTTATAGACCTGAAAATTTTGCTATTGTTAAATATTGCTATGATAATTATAAATTCAATTCCGATATTGATGAATGTATTGAGAGAGTCTCCGCTATCCAAGAAGAGACTAATATTTTACAGGAGTCTATTGCGGAAGGAATAGATGAAACTATGAGCTCATTGGATGAAAAAGACGATGAGGAGAGCGAAGAACAAAAGGAGGAAGAACGGATTAGCTACCCGTTGATGCATCTCCAACGTATCTATAGTTTTTGGTTGTTCCATGCTATTATATTATCTGTTTTGGATGCTTAATGGGCTTTAATATGCACTTCCATATTATTTTTGGGACTAACCTATTAACAGAAGGCCAAGTGCAAATTGCTGTTTTTTTGCCTATTTTAGTGTTCCGCAGAAAAGGAATATCAAACGGAACGAAACCTTCGCGAGCATCTTTCTTGGAACAAACGTCATCCAGGAGACTTGGAGTGGAAGTCAGAGACGCAATGAGGTGGCCACGAGACAGGAGGGCGCGCCCAGGGGGTAGGCGCACCCCCCAACCTCATGGGCCCCTCGTAGCTCCACCGACCTACTTTTTTGCCTATATATACTCTTATACCCGTAAAACATCCAGGGGAGCCACGAAACCACTTTTCCACCGCCGCAACCTTCTGTACCCGTGAGATCCCATCTTGGGGCCTTTTCCGGTGATCTGCCGGAGGGGGATTCGATCACGAAGGGCATGTACATCAACACCATAGCCTCTCCGATGATGTGTGAGTAGTTTACCATAGACCTTCGGGTCCATAGTTATTAGCTAGATGGCTTCTTCTCTCTCTTTGGTTCTCAATACAAAGTTATCCTCGATGTTCTTGGAGATCTATTCGATGTAATACTTTTTGCGGTGTGTTTGCTGAGATCCGATGAATTCTGGGTTTATGATCAAGATTATCTATGAACAATATTTGGTTCTTCTCTGAATTCTTATATGCATGATTTGATATCTTTGCAAGTCTCTTCAAATTATCGGTTTAGTTTGGCCTACTAGATTTATGTTTCTTGCAATGGGAGAAGTGCTTAGCTTTGGGTTCTTGCAGTGTCCTTTCCCAGTGACAGCAGGGGTAGCAAGGCACATATTGTATTGTTGCCATCGAGGATAAAAAGATGGGTTTTATATCATATTGCTTGAGTTTATCCCTCTACATCATGTCATCTTGCCTAATGCGTTACTGTGTTCTTATGAACTTAATACTCTAGATGCATGCTAGATAGCGGTCGATATGTGGAGTAATAGTAGTAGGTACAGAATCATTTCGGTCTACTTGACACGGATGTGATGCCTATTGAGGTAGTCCTGGATTGAGGGGTCGGCGTCCAGGCTACGTGACGTGGGACAGACTAATGGGCCGTGAAGATACAAGACAGAAGACTTCCTCCCATGTCCGGATGGGACTCTCCTTTGCGCGAATGGCAAGCTTGCCGTTCGGATATGAAGATTCTTTTCTCTGTAAGCCGACTCTATACAACCCTAGGTCCCTCCGGTGTCTATATAAATCGGAGGGTTTAGTCCATAGAAGCAAGAAGAATCATAATCATATGGGCTAGACATCTAGGGTTTAGCCATCACCATCTCGAGTTAGATCAACTCTTGTAAACATCATATTCATCCAAGATAATCAAGCAGGAAGTAGGGCATTACCTCCATCAAGAGGGCCTGAACCTGGGTAAACATCGTGTCCCTGTCTCCTGTTACCTTCGATCCTCAAACGCATAGTTCGGGACCCCCTACCCGAGATCTGCTGGTTTTGACACCGACATTGGTGCTTTCATTGAGAGTTCCGCTGTGTCATCGCCAGATGGTTCGATGGCTCCATTAGTCATCCACAACAATGCTGCCCTGAGGGAGGTCTTTCCCCCCGGCCAGAACTTTGTGTTCGGTGGCTTTGCACTGCGGGCCGACTCGCTTGGCCATCTAGAGCAGATCGACAGCTACGCTTCAGGTCACCAGATTAGTTTTAGAAATCTGGATTATGTCGCTGATATTCGACGAGACTTGATCTTCCAAGGGTTCACGACCCGAACCTCCGCCCTAGCCTTAAATCCGGAGCGCGTCTCTAGGTCCCAAGACGGGATTCTTGAGCCCGCGGGACTCTTTGCGGCTATTAAGCCTAGTATGGGAGAGCCGGAGGAAGCAATGTCACCGACAATCATCATGAGGCCGAACCCTCGGAGTCAGCATCGTGTGAGCTTGGCCAAGCAGTTTCCTCCCCGCCGTACTCCACAAACTCCCTTTTCCCTGGCCGAACCTCACCTTTAAGCGAGGCTCTGGACTTAATGCGATCCCTCGTCATTACAGAGAGGCAACGTCCAAACTACGCCTAGCCCGGACTTGTGGCTGAGAGCAGGGAATTTTACATCCCATCGACCACCCACTTCATAGCCACTGTTGAGGACTTAACCGACATGCTCGATTACGGCTCCAAAGACATCGATGGTGTGGACAATGATCCCAGAGAAGAGCAGACCCAAAACCCGCCGTTCACCGGATGATGGACGGCCACCTCTTCGTATGACGTGTACATGGTGGATACACCCAAAGAGGGTAACGGCGATAACGAGAAAAATCCAGTTGAGGATACACCTCCTGATATACAACCAATGCGTCGGCGTCAGTGGCACCGCTCTAAGTCACGCCGTGGAAAAGACAGCAATATCGGCACCGGAGACATCAATACTCCGGACGACGCCGAAGACCAAGAAGAACCCGTCGAGCCAGCCTCCGAACATGACGATCGGGAAGATGGGCAAATTAGCCCTAATGAACAGGCTATAAACAAAGACTCAGAGGATAGTAATTACCTTCCACTCTCCGAGGAGTAGGTGAGCCTCGGTAATGAAGACTTTATCGTGCTCGAGGAACGCTTGAGAAGGAACGCTTTAGGCGCCGGCTAATAGCCATTGGAAGGAGCCTGAAAAAGAAGCAGCAGCAGCTCCAAGCTGACCAAGATCTGCTCAATTACATGTGGAAGAACGTCCTGGAAGCCGAGGAATACGGCCTCGAGCGCCCATCCAAGAGTTACTCCTACCTCTTGAGCACTGCGTTGGTTTTCCCTTGAAGTGGAAAGGGTGATGCATCAAAGTAGCGTAAGTATTTCCCTCAGTTTTTGAGAACCAAGGTATCAATACAGTAGGATACTACACGCAAGTCCCTCGTACCTACACAAACAAATAAGAACCTCGCAACCAACACGATAAATGGGTTGTCAATCCCTTCACAGCCGATCACTTACGAGAGTGAGATCTGATAGATAATAATGATAAGATAAATATTTTTGGTATTTTTATGATATAGATTGAAAGTAAAGATTGCAAAATAAACGATAATAGAAATAGCTTGTTGACGGGAGATTAATATAATGGAGAATAGACCTAGGGCCATAGGTTTCACTAGTGGCTTCTCTCAAGATAACATAAGTATTACGGTGGCTGAACAAATTACTATCGAGCAATTGATATAAAAGCGAATAATTATGAGAATATCTAGGCATTATCATGTATATAGGCATCACGTCCGTGACAAGTAGACCGACTCCTGCCTGCATCTACTACTATTACTCCACACATCGACCACTATCCAGCATGCATCTAGAGTATTAAGTTCATAAGAACAGAGTAACGCATTAGGTAAGATGACATGATGTAGAGGGATAAACTCAAGCAATATGATATAAATCTCATCTTTTTAACCTCGATGGCAACAATACAATACATGTCGTTTCCCTTTCTGTCACTGGGATCGAGCACCGCAAGATTGAACCCAAAGCTAAGCACTTCTCCCATTGTAAGAAAGATCAATCTAGTAGGCCAAACAAAACTGATAATTCGAAGAGACTTGCAAAGATAACCAATCATACATAAAAGATTGTAGAGAAGAATCAAATATTGTTCATAGATAGACTTGATCACAAACCCACAATTCATCGGATCTCGACAAACACGCCGTAAAAAGAGTTACATTTAATAGATCTCCAAGAAGATTGAGGAGAACTTTGTATTGATATTCATAAAGAGAGAAGAAGCCATCTAGCTAATAGCTATGGACCCAAAGGTCTGAAGTAAACTACTCACACATCATCGGAGGGGCCATGGAGTTGATATAGAGGCCCTCCGTGATCGATGCCCGCTACGGCGGAGCTCTGGAAAAGGCCCCAAGATGGGATCTCTTGGGTATAGAAGGTTGCGGCGGTGGAAATAGGGTTTCGTGGTGCTCCTGGATGTTTTCGGGATATATGAATATATATAGGAGGAAGAAGTAGGTCGGTGGAGCCACGAGGGGCCCACGAGGGGGAGGGCGCGTCTAGGCGGTAGACACGCCCCCTGCCTCGTGGCCACCTCGTTGGTTGCTGGACATCTACTCCAAGTCCTCTGGATCATGTTTGTTCCAAAAATAACTCTCCCGAAGGTTTCATTCCGTTTGGATTCCGTTTGATCTTCCTTTTGTGCGAAACACTGAAATAGGCAAAAAAACAACAATTTGCACTAGGCCTTGGGTTAGTAGGTTAGTCCCAAAAATAAGATGAAAGTGTAAAATAAAGCCCATTAACACCCAAACTAGATAATATAACAGCATGGAACAATCAAAAATTATAGATACGTTGGAGACGTATCAGTTACCCGAAGCGCAAGCTGCTACCTTGATACGTCTCCAACATATCTATAATTTTTGATTGTTCCATGCTATTATATTACCTGTTTTGGATGTTTAATGGGATTTAATATGCACTTTTATATTATTTTTGGGACTAACCTATTAACCGAAGGCCCAGTGCAAATTGCTATTTTTTTGCCTATTTTAGTGTTTCATAGAAAAGGAATATCAAACGGAATCCAAACGGAACGAAACCTTTGCGAGGATCTTTCTTGGAACAAACGCAACCCAGGAGACTTGGAGTACAAGTCTGGAAGTCCGCAAAGCTTCCACGAGGCAGGGGGCGTGCCCAGGGGGTAGGCGCGCCCCCACCCTCGTGGGCCCCACGGAGCTCCACCGATCTACATCTTTCGCCTATATATACTCTTATACCCTGAACACATCTAGCGGAGCCACGAAACCACTTTTCAACCGCCGCAACCTTCTGTACCCGTGAGATCCCATGTGGGGACCTTTGCCGGCGATCTGCCGGAGGGGGATTCGGTCATGGAGGGCTTCTACATCAACACCATAGCCTCTCCGATGATGTGTGAGTAGTTTACCACAGACCTTCGGGTCCATAGTTATTAGCTACATGGCTTCTTCTCTCTCTGGTTCTCAATACAAAGTTCTCCTCGATGTTCTTGGAGATCTACTCGATGTAATACTATTTTGTGGTGTGTTTGCCGAGATCCGATGAATTGTGGGTTTATGAATTTGATTATCTATGAATATTATTTGGTTCTTCTCTGAATTCTTATATGCATGATTTGATATCTTTGCAACACTCTTCGAAATATCGGTTTAGTTTGGCATACTAGATTGATCTTTCTTGCAATGGGAGAAGTGCTTAGCTTTGGGTTCAATCTTGCGGTATCCTTTCCAAGTGACAACAGGGATAGCAAGGCACATATTGTATTGTTACCATCGAGGATAAAAATATGGGGTTTATATCATATTGCTTGAGTTTATACTCATGAACATTGCCTTAGATATCATCATAATCTTGAGTAATAGTAGTAGATGCAGAATCGTTTCGGTCTACTTGACACGGACGTGATGCCTATATTCATGATCATTGCCTTAGATATCATCAAACTATGTGCTTTTCTACCAATTGCTCGGCAGTAATTAATTCACCCACCGTAATACATGCTATCATGAGAGAAGCCACTAGTGAAACCTATGGCTCCCGGGTCTATTTAATATCATATAACTTTCCGATCTATAATTCTAGTTTTCTATTTATTTTGCAATATTTATTTTCCAATCTATACAAAAATACCAAAAATATTTATCTTATTATCTTTATCAGATCTCACTTTCGCAAGTGGCCGTGAAGGGATTGACAACCCCTTTATCGCGTTGGTTGCAAGGTTCTTGATTGTTTGTGAAGGTACTAGGTGACTTGCGTGTAGTCTCCTACTGGATTGATACCTTGATTCTCAAAAACTGAGGGGAAATACTTACGCTACTTTGCTACATCACCCTTTCCTCTTGAAGGGAAGACCAACGCATGCTCAAGAGGTAGCAAGAAGGATTTCTGGCGTCGTTGCCGGGGAGATCTACGCCAAGTCAAGACATACCAAGTACCCATCACAAACTCTTCTCCCTCGCATTACATTATTTTCCATTTGCCTCTCGTTTTCCTCTCCCCCCACTTCACCTTTGCCATTTTATTCGCCCTTTTTCATTCGCCTCTTTTCTCTTGCCTCTTGTGTGTCCGTGTGCTAGATCATTTGTTTCGTCTTCATGGCGAGCCCTTCATCTCTTCCTTTGTCTCCCAATTTTGAAGTTCTTCACTTCAAACAAAGACAAGGAGAAAACTTAAAAGATGCTTGGTACAGGATGATAGAATCCTATCATAATTGCACTATAGGGGGGGTGATTTCAAGATTTTGCTTCGCAATTTTTATGTTGGGCTAACCATGTCCCATAGACAACACTTGGATTTTTCCGCTAATGGGAGGTTTATTGACGTTGATCCTAGTATTGCGTATGAGATTGTAGAGGGAATAGTAGGAGTACTACCCTCACAAAAGGGACTCCATCATACCTAAGTTTTTGAGAAAATATGTGAAGTAACTAAAATTTTGCAAAAATCTCACGAACCCCTTAAAAATGTTAGTGGGAACCTTCACCGCATTAATATGTTGATCACTCTTTGTAATAAGAGGTTGGATGCTCTAGATATAAAGATCTCCGAGTACGAAGGGAAATGTAAGGAACCTCCTGCATCCGAGCAAAACCCTATTAAAAGGATAGAAGATGGCAATACTTAGATCTATTCTTGCTTTTATGCCTAGCTAGGGGCGTTAAACGATAGCGCTTGTTGGGAGGCAACCCAACTTTATTTTTGTTCCTTGCTTTTTGTTCCTATTTAGTAATAAATAAATCATCTATCCTCTGTTATGATTGTGTTTTTTATGTCTTAATTAGTGTTTGTGCCAAGTAAAGCCTTTAGGATCTTCTTGGGTGATTGTTGTTTGATCTTGCTGAAAAACATAAAGTATGTGCTCACGAGAATCATTTTCATTTTTTACCAGAGAGCAATAAAATACCAATTCCAACTGCAGTAGATAAATATACAAATTATTTAGGTCTTCCTAATTTTTCAGAATTTTTGGAGTTCCATAAGTATTCGAAACCTCCAGATTGCTACAGACTGTTCTGTTTTTGGCAGATAATGTTTTTCGTGTGTTGTTTCCTTATTTTGACGGGTCTATGGCTAGTATCGGGGGGTATGAACCATAGAGAAGTTGGAATACAGTAGGTTTAACACCAATATAAATAAAGAATGAGTTCATTACAGTACCTTAAAGTGGCGATTTATTTTCTTATACTAACCGAGCTCATGAGATTTTCCGTTCAAGTTTTGTGTTGTGAAGTTTTCAAGTTTTTGGGTAAATATTTGATGGATTTTGGAATAAGGAGTGGCAAGATCCTAATCTTGGGGATGCCCGAGGCACCCCAAGGTAAAATTCAAGGACAACCAAAAGCCTAAGCTTGGGGATGCCACGGAAGGCGTCCCCTCTTTCGTCTTCGTCTATCAGTAACTTTATTTGAGGCTATATTTTTAGTCACCACATGATATGTGTTTTGCTTGGAGCATCTTGTATGATTTGAGTCTTTCCTTTTTAGTTTAACACAATCATCCTTGTTGTACACACCTTTTGGGAGAGACACACATGAGTCGGAATTTATTAGAATACTCTATGTGCTCCACTTATATCTTTTGAGCTAGATAATTTTTGCTCTAGTGCTTCACTTATATCTTTTTAATTAGAGCAAGGTGGTGGTTTTATTTTATTATTTTGAGAGTCTTCTAGAACAGCATGGTAATTTGCTTTGGCTATAAAATTAGTCCTAATATGATAGGCATCCAAGATGGGTATAATAAAAACTCCCATATAGAGTGCCTTGAGTACTATGAGAAGTTTGATGCTTGATGATTGTTTTGAGATATGAAGATGGTGATATTAGAGTCATGCTAGTTAAGTAATTGTCAAATTTAGAAATACTTGTGTTGAGGTTTGCAAGTCCCGTAGCATGCACGTATGGTAACCATTGTGTGACAAATTTGAAGCATGAGGTGTTCATTGATTGTCTTCCTTATGGGTGGCGGTCGGGGACGAGCGATGGTCTTCTCCTACCAATCTATCCCCCTAGGAGCATGCGCGTAGTGCTTGCCCTAGGTCTTTGTGAGCAAGCAAGTTGGATGCACAGCCACTTAGTTTCTTTTGTTGAGCTTTCATACATTTATAGCTCTAGTGCATCCGTTGCATGGCAACCCCTACTCCTCGCATTGACATCAATTGATGGGCATCTCCATCGCCCGTTGATTAGCCGCGTCAATGTGAGACTTTCTCCTTTTTTTGTCTTCTCCACACAGCCTCCATCATCATATTTTATTCCACCCATAGTGCTATGTCCATGGCTCGCGCTCATGTATTGCGTGAAAGTTGAAAAAGTTTGAGAATACTAAAGTATGAAACAATTGCTTGGCTTGCCATCGGGGTTGTGCATGAGGGGAGCATTTTGTGTGACGAAAATGAAGCACGGCCAAACTATATGATTTTGTAGGGATGGGCTTTCTTTGGCTATGTTATTTTGAGAAGACATAATTGCTTGGTTAGTATGCTTGAAGTATTATTGTTTTATGTCAATATTAAAATTTTGTCTTGAATCTTTTAGATCTGAATATTCATGCCACAATAAAGAGAATTACATTGAAAATTATGTTAGGTAGCATTCCACATCAAAAATTCTGTTTTTATCATTTACCTACTCGAGGACGAGCAGGAATTAAGCTTGGGGACGCTTGATACGTCTCCAACGTATCTATAATTTTTTATTGTTCCATGCTATTATATTATTTATTTTGGATGTTTAATGGGATTTAATATGCACTTTTATATTATTTTTGGGACTAACCTATTAACCAAAGGCCCAGTGCAAATTGTTGTTTTTGCCTATTTTAGTGTTTTGCAGAAAAGGAATATCAAACGGAATCCAAACGGAACAAAACCTTCACGAGGATCTTTCTTGGAACAAACACAACCCAGGAGACTTGGAGTACAAGTCTGGAAGTCCGCGAAGCTTCCACGAGGCAGGGGGCGCGCCAGGGGTGGTTGGCGCACCCCCACCCTTGTGGGCCCCACGGAGCTCCACCGACCTACTTCTTTCGCCTATATATACTTTTATACCCTAAAAACATCCAGGGGAGCCACGAAAACACTTTTCCACCGCCGCAACCTTTTGTACCCGTGAGATCCCATCTGGGGACCTTTTCCGGCAATCTGCCGGAGGGGGATTCAATCATGGAGGGCTTCTACATCAACACCATTGCCTCTCCGATGATGTGTGAGTAGTTTACCACAGACCTTCAGGTCCATAGTTATTAGCTAGATGGCTTCTTATCTCTCTTTGGTTATCAATACAAAGTTCTCCTTGATGTTCTTGGAGATCTATTCGATGTAATATTCTTATGTGTTGTGTTTGCCGAGATCCGATGAATTGTGGGTTTTTGAATTTGATTATCTATGAAAATTAGTTGGTTCTTCTCTGATATGCATGATTTGATATCTTTGCAAGTCTCTTAGAATTATCAGTTTTGTTTGGCGTACTAGATTGATCTTTCTTGCAATGGGAGAAGTGCTTAGCTTTGGGTTCAATCTTGCGGTGTCCTTTCCTAGTGACAACAGGGGCAACAAGGCACGTATTGTATTGTTACAATCAAGGATAAAAAAGATGGGGTTTATATCATATTGCTTGAGTTTATCCCTCTACATCATGTCATCTTACCTAATGCGTTACTCTGTTCTTATGGACTTAATCTCTAGATGCAGGTTGGATAGTGGTCGATGTGTGGAGTAATAGTAGTAGATGCAGAATCGTCTCGGTCTACTTGACACGGATGTGATGCCTATATTCAAGATCATTGCCTTCGATATCATCATAACTATGCGCTTTTCTATCAATTGCTCGGCAGTAATTTGTTCATCCACCGTAATACATTCTATCATGAGAGAAGCCACTGGTGAAACCTATGGCCCTCGGGTCTATTTAGTATAAGTTTCTGATCTATAATTCTGGTTTTCTATTTATTTTGCAATCTTTATTTCCCAATCTATACAAAAATACGAAAAATATTTATCTCATTATCTTTATCAGATCTCACTTTTGCAAGTGGCTGTGAAGGGATTGACAACCCCTTTATCGCTTTGGTTGCAAGGTTCTTAATTGTTTGTGCAGGTACTTGATACGTCTCCAACGTATCTATAATTTGTGATTGCTCCACGCTATTATATTATCTATTTTGGATGTTAATGGGCTTATTTGTACACTTTTATATTATTTTTGGGACTAACCTATTAACGGGAGGCTGATAACCGACAAGTATAGGGGATCGCAACAGTTATCGAGCGTAGAGTATTCAACCCAAATTTGTTGATTCGACACAAGGGGAGCCAAAGAATATTGTCAAGTATTAGCAGCTGAGTTGTCAATTCAACCACACCTGGAAACTTAATATTTGCAACAAAGTGTTTAGTAGCAAAGTAATATGATAGTAGTTGTATCGGTAACAAAAGGTAACAGTAGTAAAAGTAATGTTTTTGGCATTTTGTAGTGATGATAGCAATAGCAACGGGAAACTAAATAAGCGGAGAACAATATATGGAAAGCTCGTAGGCAATGGATCAGTGATGGAGAATTATGCCGGATGCGGTTCATCATGTAACAGTCATAACCTAGGGTGACACAGAACTAGCTCCAGTTCATTGATATAATGTAGGCATGTATTCTGAATATAGTCATACATGCTTATGGAAATGAACTTGCATGACATCTTTTGTCCTACCCTCCCGTGGTAGCGGGGTCCTTACGGAAACTAAGGGATATTAAGGCCTCCTTTTAGTAGAGAACCGAAACAAAGCATTAACACATAGTGAATACATGAACTACTCAAACTACGGTCATCACCGGTAAGTATCCCGATTATTGTCACTTCGGGGTTAACGGATCATAACACATAATAGGTGACTATTGACTTGCAAGATAGGATCAAGAAGTCTCATATATTGATGAAAACATAATAGGTTCAGATCTGAAATCATGGCACTCGGGCCCTAGTGACAAGAATTAAGCATAGCAAAGTCATAGCAACATCAATCTCAGAACATAGTGGACACTAAGGATCAAACCATAACAAAAATAACTCAATTACATGATAGATCCCATCCAACCCATCACCATCCAGCAAGCCTACGATGGAATTACTCATGCACGGTGGTGAGCATCATGAAATTGGTGATGGAGGATGGTTGATGATGACGATGGCGACGGATTCCCCTCTCCGGAGCCCTGAACGGACTCTAGATCAGCCCTCCCAAGAGGTTTTAGGGCTTGGCGGCGGCTCTGTATCGGAAAACGCGATGATTTCTTCTCCCTGATTTTTTCTACCCGAAACTCAATATATGGAGTTGGAGGTGGAGTCAGAGACGCAAGAGGGGGCCCACGAGGTAGGGGGGCGCGCCCTAGGGTGGCAGGCACGCCCCTACCCTCGTGGCAAGGTGGTGGGCCCCCTGGCCTTCATCTTTTGCAGGTATTTTCCTTATTTTCTAAAAAGTGGCCCCGTGAAGTTTCAGGTCATTCCGAGAATGTTTGCTCCTACACATAAATAACACCATGGTAATTCTGCTGAAAACAGCGTTGGTCCAGGTTAGTTCCATTCAAATCATGCAAGTTAGAGTCCAAAACAAGGAAAAAGTGTTTGGAAAAGTAGATAGGTTGGAGACGTATCAACTCCCCCAAGCATAAACCTTTGCTTGTCCTCAAGAAATCTAGTTAACAAACTGAAAGTGATAAATAAAAACTTTTACAAACTCTATTTGCTCTTGTTGTTGTAAATATGTAAAGCCAGCATTCAAGTTTTCAACAAAGATTATAACTAACCACATTCGCAATAACGCATAGGTCTCAAGTTTACTCATATCAATAGCATAATCAACTAGCGAGCCATAATAATAAATCTCGGATGACAACACTTTCTCAAAACAATCATAATATGATATAACAAGATGGTATCTCGCTAGCCCTTTCTGAGACCGCAAAACCTAAATGCAGATCACCTTTAAAGACCAAGGACTGACTAGACATTGTAATTCATGGTAAAAGAGATCCAATCAAGTCATACTCAATGTAAACTAACAATAATGAATGCAAATTACAACGGTGCTCTCTAACTGGTGCTTTTTAATAAGAGGATGATGACTCACCATAAAAGTAAATAGATAGGCCCTTCGCAGAGGGAAGCAGGGATTTGTAGAGGTGCCAGAGCTTGGATTTGAAATAGAGGTGAATAATATTTTGAGCGGTATACTTTCAATGTCAACATAACAACCAAGAGATGGCAATATCTTCCACGCTACACACATTATAGGCGGTTCCCAAACAGAATGGTAAAGTTTATACTCCCCCTTCTACCAACAAGCATCAATCCATGGCTTGCTCGAAACAACGAGTGCCTCCAACTAACAAGAGTCCCAGGGGGAGTTTTGTTTGCAATTATTTTGATTTAGTTTGCATAAAGCATGGGACCGGGCATCCAGGTGACCAGCCATTTATCTCGTGAGTGAGGAGCGGAGTCCACTCCTCTTGAGAATAACCCGCCTAACATGGAATATACAGACAACCCTAGTTGATACATGAGCTATTCGAGCATACAAAATAGGATATTTATTTGAAGGTTTAGAGTTTGGCACATACAAATTTACTTGGAACGGCAGGTAAATACCGTATATAGGTAGGTATAGTGGACTCATGTGGAATGACTTTGGGGTTTAAGGAGTTTGGATGCCCAAAAAGTATTCCTGCTTAGTACAGGTGAAGGCTAGCGAAAGACTGGGAAGCGGACAGCTAGAGAGCGACAACATTCATGAACATGCACTAAAATTAATCAACACTGAATGCAAGCATGCATGAGTAGGATATAATCCACCATGAACATAAATATTGTGAAGGCTATGTTGATTTCGTTTCAACTACATGCGTGAACATGCGCCAAGTCAAGTCACTTAACTCATTCAGAGGAGGATACCACCCTATCATACCACATCATAACCATTTTAATAGCATGTTGGCACGCAAGGTAAACCATTATAACTCATATCTAATCAAGCATGGCATAAGAAACTATGATCTCTAGTTGTCATTGCAAACATGTTTATTCATAATAGGCTGAATCAGGAACGATGAACTAATCATATTTACAAAAACAAAAGAAGTCGACTTCATACCAGCTTTTCTCATCTCAGCCAGTCCATCATATATCATCATAATTGCCTTTCACTTGCACGACCAAATAGTGTGAATAATAATAATAATAGTGCATGTGCATTGGACTAAGCTGGAATCTGCAAGCATTCAATAAACAGGAGAAGACAAGGCAATATGGGCTCTTTTGTCATATCAACAAGTATGCATATAAGAACCACTTCAACAATTTAATTATGGTCTTCTCCTATTGACCCCCAAAGAAAAGGAAAGAATAAAACTATTTACACGGGAAAGCTCCCAACAAGCAAAAGAAGAACAGAAAATCTTTTTGGGTTTTATTTTTAATTACTACTACAAGCATGGAAATTCTGTTGGAAATATGCCCTAGAGGCAATAATAAAAGTATTATTTTTATATTTCTTTGTTCATGATAATTGTCTTTATTCATGCTATAACTGTATTATCCGGAAATCGTAATACACGTGTGAATAATAGACACCAACATGTCCCTAGTAAGCCTCTAGTTGACTAGCTCGTTGATCAACAGATAGTCATGGTTTCCTGACTATGGACGTTGGATGTTATTGATAACGGGATCACATCATTAGGAGAATGATGTGATGGACAAGACCCAATCCTAAACATAGCACAAGATCGTATAGTTCGTTTGCTAGAGTTTTCCAATGTCAAGTATCTTTTCCTTTGACCATGAGATCGTGTAACTCCCGGATACCGTAGGAGTGCTTTGGGTGTACCAAACGTCACAACGTAACTGGGTGACTATAAAGGTGCACTACAGGTATCTCCGAAAGTGTCTGTTGGGTTGACACGGATCAAGACTGGGATTTGTCACTCCGTGAGACGGAAAGGTATCACTGGGCCCACTCGATAATGCATCATCATAATGAGCTCAAAGTGACCAAGTGTCTGGTCACTGGATCATGCATTACGGTACGAGTAAAGTGACTTGCCGGTAACGAGATTGAACGAGGTATTGGGATACCGACGATCGAATCTCGGGCAAGTAACATACCGATTGACAAAGGGAATTGTATACGGGGTTGCTTGAATCCTCGACATCGTGGTTCATCCGATGAGATCATCGTGGAGTATGTGGGAGCCAACATGGGTATCCAGATCCCGCTGTTGGTTATTGATCGGAGAGTCGTCTCGGTCATGTCTGCATGTCTAACGAACCTGTAGGGTCTACACACTTAAGGTTCGGTGACGCAAGGGTTGTAGGGATATGTATATGCAGTAACCCGAATGTTGTTCGGAGTCCCGGATGAGATCCCGGACGTCACGAGGAGTTCCGGAATGGTCCGGAGGTAAAGATTTATATATGGGAAGTCCTATTTAGGCCATCGGGACAAGTTTCGGGGTCATCGGTATTGTACCGGGACCACCGGAAGGGTCCCGGGGGTCCACCGGGTGGGGCCACCTGTCCCGGGGGGGCAGATGGGCTGTAGGGGGTGCGCCTTGGCCTACATGGGCCAAGGGCACCAGCCCCAAGAGGCCCATGCGCCTAGGGTTTCAAGGAGGAAGAGTCCTAGGAGGGGAAGGCACCTCCTAGGTGCCTTGGGGAGGAGGGATTCCTCCCCCTTGGCCGCACCACCCTAGGAGATTAGATCTCCTAGGGCCGCCCCCCCCCTTTTGGCCCTCCTATATATAGTGGGGATATGGGGGACTTCTTACCTTATCCTATGGTTGCCTCCCTCTCCCTCTCCAACACCTCCTCCTCCTCCATAGTGCTTGGCGAAGCCCTGCCGGAGTACTGCAGCTCCATCAACACCACGCCGTCGTGCTGCTGCTGGTGCCATCTCCCTCAACCTCTCCTTCCCCCTTGCTGGATCAAGAAGGAGGAGATGTGGCTGTTCCGTACGTGTGTTGAACGCGGAGGTGCCGTCCGTTCGGTGCTAGGATCTCCGGTGATTTGGATCACGTCGTGTACGACAACCTCATCCCCGTTCTTTGAATGCTTCCGCTTGCAATCTACAAGGTACGTAGATGCATCTAATCACTCGTTGCTTGATGAACTCGTAGATGGATCTTGGTGAAACCGTAGGAAAATTTTTTGTTTTCTGCAACGTTCCCCAACAGTGGCATCATGAGCTAGGTCTATGCGTAGTTCTTGCGCGAGTAGAACACAATTTGTCGTGGGCGTAGATGTTGTCAACTTTCTTGCCGCTACTAGTCTTATCTTGCTTCAACGGTATTGTGGGATGAAGCGGCCCGGACCAACCTTACACGTACGCTTACGTGAGACCGGTTCCACCGACTAACATGCACAAGTTGCATAAGGTGGCTGGCGGGTGTCTGTCTCTCCTACTTTAGTTGGAGAGGATTCAATGAAAAGGGTCCTTATGAAGGGTAAATAGAAGTTGACAAATCACGTTGTGGCTTTCACGTAGGTAAGAAAACGTTCTTGCTAGAACCCTACTTCAGCCACGTAAAACTTGCAACAACAATTAGAGGACGTCTAACTTGTTTTTGCAACAAGTGCTTTGTGATATGAGATGGCCAAAGTTGTGATGAATGATGAATGATCTATATGTGATGTATGAGATGTTCATGCTATTGTAATAGGAATCACGACTTGCATGTCGATGAGTATGGCAACCGACAGGAGCCATAGGAGTTGTCTTTATTTTTTGTATGACCTGCGTGTCATTGAGAAACGCCATGTAAATTACTTTACTTTATTGCTAAACGCATTAGCCTTAGTAGTAGAAGTAATAGTTGGCGAGCAACTTCATGGAGACACAATGATGGAGATCATGATGATGGAGATCATGGTGTCATGCCGGTGACAAGATGATCAGGGAGCCCCAAGATGGAGATCAAAGGAGCTATGTGATATTGGCCATATCATGTCACTATTATTATTTGATTGCATGTGATGTTTATCATGTTTTACATCTTGTTTGCTTAGAACGACGGTAGTAAATAAGATGATCCCTCATAATAATTTCAAGAAGTGTTCTCCCCTAACTGTGCACCGTTGCTAAAGTTTGTCGTTTCGAAGCACCACGTGATGATCGGGTGTGATAGATCCTTACGTTCACATACAACGGGTGTAAGACAGTTTTACACATGCAAAACACTTAGGGTTGACTTGACGAGCCTAGCATGTGCATAGACATGGCCTCGGAACACAGAAGACCAAAAGGTCGAGCATGACTCGTATAGAAGATACGATCAACATGAAGATGTTCACCGACGTTGACTAGTCTGTCTCACGTGATGATCGGACACGGCCTAGCTAACTCGGATCATGTTATACTTAGATGACTAGAAGAGGGTTGTCTATCTAAGTGGGAGTTCATTATAATTTGATTAGATGAACTTAATTATCATGAACATAGTCTAAAATTTTACAATATGTCTTGTAGATCAAATGCTAACGTAGTCCTCAACTTCAATGCGTTCCTAGAGAAAACCAAGCTGAAAGACGATGGCAACAACTACACGGACTGGGTCCGGAACCTGAGGATCATCCTCATAGCTGCCAAGAAAGATTATGTCCTACAAGCACCGCTAGGTGATCCACCCGTCCCACAGAACCAAGACGTTATCAACGCTTGGCAGACACGTGCTGATGACTACTCCCTCGTTCAGTGTGGCATGCTTTACAGCCTAGAGCCGGGGCTCCAAAAGCGTTTTGAGAGACATGGAGCATATGAGATGTTCGAAGAGCTGAAAATGGTTTTTCAAGCTCATGCCCGGATCGAGAGATATGAAGTCTCCGACAAATTCTTCAGCTGTAAGATGGAGGAAAATAGTTCTGTCAGTGAGCACATACTCACTATGTCTGGGTTACATAACCGCTTGACTCAGCTGGGAGTTAATCTCCCGGATGATGCGGTCATTGACAGAATCCTCCAGTCGCTTCCACCAAGCTACAAAAGCTTTGTGATGAACTTCAATATGCAGGGGATGGAGAAGACCATTCCTGAAGTATTTGCTATGCTGAAATCAGCAGAGGTAGAAGTCAAGAAGGAACATCAAGTGTTGATGGTGAATAAAACCACTAAGTTCAAGAAGGGCAAGGGTAAAAAGAACTTCAAGAAGGACGGCAAGGGAGTTGCCGCGCCCGGCAAGCAAGCTGCCGGGAAGAAATCAAAGAATGGACCCAAGCATGAGACGGAGTGCTTTTATTGCAAAGGGAAGGGTCACTGGAAACGGAACTACCCCAAATACTTAGCGGACAAGAAGGCCGGCAACACCAAAGGTATATTTGATATACATGTAATTGATGTGTACCTTACCAGTACTCGTAGTAACTCCTGGGTATTTGATACCGGTGCCGTTGCTCATATTTGTAACTCACAGCAGGAGCTGCGGAATAAACGGAGACTGGCGAAGGACGAGGTGACAATGCGCGTCGGGAATGGTTCCAAGGTCGATGTGATCGCCGTCGGCACGCTACCTCTACATTTACCTACGGGATTAGTTTGGAACCTCAATAATTGTTATTTAGTGCCAAGTTTGAGCATGAACATTGTATCAGGATCTCGTTTAATTCGAGATGGCTACTCATTTAAATCCGAGAATAATGGTTGTTCTATTTATATGAGAGATATGTTTTATGGTCATGCTCCGATGGTGAATGGTTTATTCTTTATGAATCTCGAGCGTAATGCTACACATATTCATAGTGTAAGTAGCAAAAGATGTAAGATTGATAATGATAGTCCCACATACTTGTGGCACTGCCACCTTGGTCACATAGGTGTCAAACGCATGAAGAAGCTCCATGCATATGGACTTTTAGAGTCTCTTCATTATGAATCATTTGACACGTGCGAACCATGCCTCATGGGTAAAATGACCAAGACTCCATTCTCAGGAACAATGGAGCGAGCAACCAACTTATTGGAAATCATACATACTGATGTGTGCGGTCCAATGAGTGTTGAGGCTCGCGGTGGCTATTGTTATGTTCTCACCCTCACTGATGACTTGAGTAGATATGGGTATGTCTACTTAATGAAACACAAGTCTGAGACCTTTGAAAAGTTCAAGGAATTTCAGAGTGAGGTTGAAAATCAACGTGACAAGAAAATCAAGTTCTTGCAATCAGATCGTGGAGGAGAATACTTGAGTCACGAGTTTGGTACACACTTAAGAAAATGTGGAATAGTTTCACAACTCACGCCGCCTGGAACACCTCAGCGAAATGGTGTGTCCGAACGTCGTAATCGCACTCTATTAGATATGGTGCGATCTATGATGTCTCTTGCCGATTTACCACTATCTTTTTGGGGCTATGCTTTAGAGACTACCGCATTCACTTTAAATAGGGCACCGTCGAAATCCGTTGAGACGACACCGTTTGAATTATGGTTTGGGAAGAAACCTAAGCTGTCGTTTCTAAAAGTTTGGGGATGCGATGCTTATGTCAGGAAACTTCAACCTGAAAAGCTCGAACCCAAATCGGAAAAATGCGTCTTCATAGGATACCCTAAAGAAACTATTGGGTATATCTTCTACCTCAGATCCGAAGGCAAGATATTTGTTGCCAAGAAGGGGTCCTTTCTCTCGAAAGAGTTTCTCTCGAAAGAAGTAAGTGGGAGGAAAGTAGAACTTGATGAAGTATTACCTCTTGAACCGGAAAATGGCGCAACTCAAGAAAATGTTCCTGAGGTGCCTACACCGACTAGATAAGAAGTTAATGATGATGATCAAGATACTTCTGATCAAGCTCCTACTGAAATTCGAAGGTCCACAAGGACACGTTCTGCACCAGAGTGGTACGGCAACCCTATCTTCGAAATCATGTTGTTAGACAACGGTGAACCTTCGAACTATGAAGAAGCGATGGCGGGCCCGGATTCCGACAAATGGCTAGAAGCCATGAAATCCGAGATAGGATCCATGTATGAAAACGAAGTATGGACTTTGACTGACTTGCCCATTGAACGGAAAGCCATAGAAAATAAATGGATCTTTAAGAAGAAGACAGACGCGGATGGTAATGTGACCATCTATAAAGCTCGGCTTGTCGCTAAGGGTTATCGAAAAGTTCAAGGGGTTGACTACGATGAGACTTTCTCACCGGTAGCGAAGCTAAAGTCCGTCCGAATCATGTTAGCAATTGCCGCGTTCTACGATTATGAAATATGGCAAATGGACGTCAAAACAGCATTCCTTAATGGTTTCCTTAAGGAAGAATTGTATATGATGCAGCCGGAAGGTTTTGTCGATCCTAAGAATACTGACAAGGTGTGCAAGCTCCAACGCTCGATTTATGGGCTGGTGCAAGCATCTCGGAGTTGGAACATTCGCTTTGATGAGATGATCAAAGCGTTTGGGTTTACGCAGACTTATGGAGAAGCCTTCGTTTACAAGAAAGTGAGTGGGAGCTCTGTAGCATTTCTCATATTATATGTAGATGACATACTTTTGATGGGAAATGATATAGAACTTTTGGACAGCATTAAGGCCTACTTGAATAAGAGTTTTTCAATGAAGGACCTTGGAGAAGCTGCTTATATATTAGGCATCAAGATCTATAGGGATAGATCGAGACGCCTCATAGGTCTTTCACAAAGCACATACCTTGATAAGATTTTGAAGAAGTTCAAAATGGATCAGTCCAAGAAAGGGTTCTTGCCTGTTTTGCAAGGTGTGAGATTGAGCTCGGCTCAATGCCCGACCACGGCAAAAGATAAAGAAGAGATGACTGTCATCCCCTATGCTTCAGCCATAGGATCTATTATGTATGCCATGCTGTGTACCAGACCTGATGTAAACCTTGCCGTAAGTTTGGTAGGAAGGTACCAAAGTAATCCCGGCAAGGAACACTGGACAGCGGTCAAGAATATCCTGAAGTACCTGAAAAGGACAAAGGACATGTTTCTCATTTATGGAGGTGACGAAGAGATCGTCGTAAAGGGTTACGTCGACGCTAGCTTCGACACAGATCTGGATGACTCTAAGTCACAAACCGGATACGTGTATATGTTGAATGGTGGAGCAGTGAGCTGGTGCAGCTGCAAGCAGAGCGTCATGGCGGGATCTACATGTGAAGCGGAGTACATGGCAGCCTCGGAGGCAGCACATGAAGCAATATGGGTGAAGGAGTTCATCACCGACCTAGGAGTCATACCCAATGCGTCGGGGCCAATCAAACTCTTCTGTGACAACACTGGAGCTATTGCACTTGCCAAGGAGCCCAGGTTTCACAAGAGGACAAGGCACATCAAGCGTCGCTTCAACTCCATTCGTGAAAATGTTCAAGATGGAGACATAGAGATTTGTAAAGTACATACGGACCTGAATGTAGCAGATCCGTTGACTAAACCTCTCCCTAGGGCAAAACATGAGCAACACCAGAATTCCATGGGTGTTCGATTCATCACAATGTAACTAGATTATTGACTCTAGTGCAAGTGGGAGACTGTTGGAAATATGCCCTACAGGCAATAATAAAAGTATTATTATTATATTTCTTTGTTCATGATAATTGTCTTTATTCATGCTATAACTGTATTATCCGGAAATCGTAATATACGTGTGAATAATGGACACCAACATGTCCCTAGTAAGCCTCTAGTTGACTAGCTCACTGATCAACAGATAGTCATGGTTTCCTGACTATGGACATTGGATGTTATTGATAACGGGATCACATCATTAGGAGAATGATGTGATGGACAAGACCCAATCCTAAACATAGCACAAGATCGTATAGTTCGTTTGCTAGAGTTTTCCAATGTCAAGTATCTTTTCCTTTGACCATGAGATCGTGTAACTCCCGGATAACGTAGGAGTGCTTTGGGTGTACCAAACGTCACAACGTAACTGGGTGACTATAAAGGTGCACTACAGGTATCTCCGAAAGTGTCTGTTGGGTTGACACGGATCAAGACTGGGATTTGTCACTGCGTGAGACGGAAAGGTATCACTGGGCCCACTCGGTAATGCATCATCATAATGATCTCAAAGTGACCAAGTGTCTTGTCACTGGATCATGCATTACGGTACGAGTAAAGTGACTTTCCGGTAACGAGATTGAACAAGGTATTGGGATACCGACGATCTAATCTCGGGCAAGTAACATACCGATTGGCAAAGGGAATTGTATACGGGGTGGCTTGAATCCTCGACATCGTGGTTCATCCGATGAGATCATCGTGGAGTATGTGGGAGCCAACATGGGTATCCAGATCCCGCTGTTGGTTATTTACCGGGGAGTCGTCTCGGTCATGTCTGCATGTCTCCCGAACCCGTAGGGTCTACACACTTAAGGTTCAGTGACGCTAGGGTTGTAGGGATATGTATATGAAGTAACCCGAATGTTGTTCGGAGTCCCGGATGAGATCCCGGACGTCACGAGGAGTTCCGGAATGGTTCGGAGGTAAAGATTTATATATGGGAAGTCCTATTTCGGCCATCGGGACAAGTTTCGGGGTCATCGGTATTGTACCGGGACCACCGGAAGGGTCCCGGGGGTCCATCGGGTGGGGCCACCTGTCCCGGGGGGCCAGATGGGCTGTAGGGGGTGCGCCTTGGCCTACATGGGCCAAGGGCACCAGCCCCAAGAGGCCCATGCGCCTAGGGTTTCAAGGAGGAAGAGTCCTAGGAGGGGAAGGCACCTCCTAGGTGCCTTGGGGAGGAGGGATTCCTCCCCCTTGGCCGCACCACCCTAGGAGATTAGATCTCCTAGGGCCGCCCCCCCCTTTTGGCCCTCCTATATATAGTGGGGATATGGGGGACTTCTTACCTTAGCCTTTGGTTGCCTCCCTCTCCCTCTCCAACACCTCCTCCTCCTCCATAGTGCTTGGCGAAGCCCTGCCGGGGTACTGCAGCTCCATCAACACCACGCCGTCGTGCTGCTGCTGGTGCCATATCCCTCAACCTCTCCTTCCCCCTTGCTGGATCAAGAAGGAGGAGACGTGGCTGTTCCGTACGTGTGTTGAACGCGGAGGTGCCGTCCGTTCGGTGCTAGGATCTCCGGTGATTTGGATCACGTCGTGTACGACTACCTCATCCTCGTTCTTTGAATGCTTCCGCTCGCAATCTACAAGGTACGTAGATGCATCTAATCACTCGTTGCTTGATGAACTCATAGATGGATCTTGGTGAAACCGTAGGAAAAAATTTTGTTTTCTGCAACGTTCCCCAACAAATTCAACTAACTAAAAGCTACAACTAATTTTTTTCTTAAGGTTTATTAAACACACAAGAAGAAAGCATAAAAAGGAAATCAAACTAGCTTGGATGATACAATGAAAAAGTATGAGCACCGACATCTAGCAATGAGTGTGTGAACATAAATGTAATGTCGGTGGGAAATACGTACTCCCCCAAGCTTAGGATTTTGGCCTAAGTTGGTCTATGGCCACGGCTGGCCTGGCAGATATCTATAATAGTAGTTGGGGTCGTACTGAGAAGAAGAAGAGGAAGACTCGGATTGCCACTGGCTGACAATCATCTCCGGATCCCACTGGTAATTAGACTGTCGTGGAGGATCAACTTGTGGTTCCGGATCTGGCTCCTCGGCTGGTGCAGGGTTCCAGTAGGCGTGAATAGCCTTCAACGGAACAAGGTACGTGCCTACAGATAAATCAAACAAAGAAGGAGCAGGCAGGGTAATAGTCTCAGGATGGTGTTTATTAAAGAACAATTGATATTTAAGCTCTCCTTCCCTATTCTTAACAATAAAATCATGTGCCACCATACTTTTATAATCTAGATAAACACGAGGCAACACCTTTTCTTCCTTCTCAAAATGCCTAATAGGTATGTTAAAATGTGCAGCTAGGCGTGAAGCATAGATGCCTCCAAAGATGGGGCCCTTGGTACGGTTCAGACTTAACCGTTTGGCAATAATACCGCCCATACTAAAAGTGTTACCATTGTATAAACCGTGGAGAAGAATAATTATATCAGCGATACTAAGGTTTCCACAGTTTCCGCGTCCAATTAAGGAACGACTAGCAAATAATGCAAAGTAACGTAAAACAGGAAAATGTATGCTAGTGATTCGTTCATCGGAAACCTTCCTTGTTTCCCCTATAGTGATAGTATCAATAAACCCCTCCACATCATCATGTTGTGGTTCTTTTGTCTTGATCTCAAAAGGGACCAAAAAAATCCGACAAAAATCATAAAGTGACATCTCCTTATGCTCATCATATAAATGAAACTCCACCGTAGGTGGTGAGTTCCTAGAATGGAAATGAAAGTTTTGCACAAAGGTATTTGTGAGTAAGAGATAATGATCACATTGGTCGTGGAGGAAAGCGGTGAGGCCTGCACTATTAGCTAATTCATGAAAATCTTCATAAATCTCGGCTGCTCTCAAGAAATCCTCGGAAGGCCATTCACACGCCCGAACCTCCGCGGTGCGCGGCAAATTATACTTAGGCTTCGGTGTCTTTTCCTTCGAGCTTTGGATCGATGAGCCCCTCAATAGTCTCCTCATCACTTTCTAAAAAATTCAGAATTTTTTAGTAACTTCAAAATAAAAGTAAACCAAACTCAATAATATTGATAGCAACTACTCCTACGAGTGCCTAGGGCCTATATCTTGCATCAAAACTACGTTTGACCATATAAATTTGGCATGCAAGCTCAAGAACAGGGTCAGCTAAGCAGCAAAAATTTGCAATGAATAAAGCACTAGAACAAAAACTAATTGGACCAATGGAGGAGTCACATACAAAGGAACAATCTCCCCAAGCAGTTTTGTGAGAGGTGCTTTGAGCAAGGAGATCGAAAATGGCAGCAAAGTGAGCTAGAACTCGTGCTTGAGCTGGATATTCGTGTTTGTGGGAGGAAGACGAAGTGTGTGGGTGCAGGGAAAAGTGGAGGACGGCCACCATGGGCCCACGAGGCAGGGGGTGAGCCCAGGAGGGTAGGGCGCGCCCTCCACCCTCGTGGGCAGGTGGATGGCCCCCCTGCTATGTTTTCAGTGCCAAATATTCTCAAATATTCTCGAAAAAAATCATATTTAAATTTCAGGGCATTTGGAGAACTTTTATTTTCAAGGTATTTTTATATTGCACGGATAATCAGATAACAGACAAAAAATATTTATTTTTATTTTATTTAATATAAATAACAGAAAGGAAAAGTGGGGTACAGAAGGTTGTGCCTTCTAATTTCATCCATCTCATGATCATCAAAAGGAATCCTCTAACAAGGTTGATCCAGTCTTGTTAACGAACTCATTCCGAATAACATGGAACCGGAGAAATTTCGAATAACACTATGTTACCTCAACGGGGATATGCACATCCCCAATAATAAGAATATCATATTTCTTCTTGGCAGTAGGAAGAGGAAATTCAAAACCTCCAAATATAATTGATGGAATTTTTCCAATAGAGTTGATACTATGAACTTGAGGTTGTTTCCTCGGAAAGTGTACCGTATGCTCATTACCATTAACATGAAAAGTAACATTGCCTTTAGTGCAATCAATAACAGCCCATGCAGTATTCAAAAAGGGTCTTCCAAGAATAATAGACATACTATCGTCCTCGGGAATATCAAGAATAACAAAGTCCGTTAAAATAGTAACGTTTGCAACTACAATACATCCTCACAAATACCGACAGGTATAGCAGTTGATTTATCAGCCATTTGCAAAGATATTTCAGTAGGTGTCAACTTATTCAAATAAAGTCTATGATATAAAGAGAGAGGCATAACACTAACACCGGCTCCAAGATCACATAAAGCAGTTTTAACATAGTTTCTTTTAATAGAGCACGGTATAGTGGGTACTCCTGGATCTCCAAGTTTCTTTGGTATTCCACCCTTAAAAGTATAATTAGCAAGCATGGTGGAAATTTCAGCTTCCGGTATCTTTCTTTTATTTGTAATTATATCTTTCATGTACTTAGCTTAAGGATTAGTTTTGAGCACAGTTAATCGTATACGCAAAAAGATAGGTCTAATCATTTCAGCAAAGTGCTCAAAATCCTCATCATCCTTTTTCTTGGATGGTTTGGGAGGAAAAGACATGGGTTTCTGAACCCACGGTTCTCTTTCTTTACCATGTTTCCTAGCAAAATAAAGTCTTTCTTATCATAACATTGATTCTTTGATTGTGGGTTATCAAGATCAACAACAGGTTCAATTTATATATCATTATCATTACTAGGTTGAGCATCATCATGAACATTATCATTAACATTACCACTAGTTTCAGGTTCATTACCAGATTGGGTTGCAGCATCAGGAATAGAAATATCATTTGGATTCTCAGGTGTTACAACAATAGGATCACTAGAAGCATGCGAAGTCCTATCATTTTTCTTTTTCTTCTTTTTAGAAGAACTAGGTGCATCTATTTTATTTCTCTAAGAATCTTGCTCAATTCTCTTAGGATGGCCTTCAGGATACAAAGGTTCCTGAGTCATTTTGCTAGTTCTAGTAGCCACTCTAACATCATTATCATTATCTTTACTGTTCAATTCATTGAGCAAATCATTTTGAGCTTTAAGTACTTGTTCTACTTGAGTGGTAACCATAGAAGCATGTTTACTAATAAGTTTAAGTTCACCTTTAACATTAGCCATATAAACACCCAAGTGTTCAAGCATATTTGAATTGTATTTCAATTGTCTACCAAAATAAGCATTAAAATCTTCTTGCTTAGCCATAAATTTATCAAACTCATCTAAGCATGGGCTAGCAAATTTAGTAAATGGGATTTCAGCTTTATCATATCTATAGAGAGAATTTACCTTTACTACCTGTGTCGGGTTATCAAGACCATGAGTTTCTTCAATAGGAGAAGGATTTGGATTATATGTTTCTTCAACAGGCGGTAAATTAAGACCATGTATTTCTTCAATAGGAGGTAAATTCTTAACATCTTCAGCTTTAATACCCTTTTCTTTCTTAGATTTCTTTGCCTCTTGCATATCTTCAGGACTGAGAAATAGAATACCCCTCTCCTTCGGAGTTGGTTTAGGAATAGGCTCAGGAATTGGCTCCAGAGGTGTCCAATTATTTTCATTTGTAAACATATTGTTCAATAGAATTTCAGCTTCATCCGGTGTTCTTTCCCTAAAAACAGAACCAGCACAACTATCAAGGTAATCTCTGGAGGCATCGGTTAGTCCATTATAAAAGATATCAAGTATTTCATTTTTCTTAAGTGGATGATCAGGCAAAGCATTAAGTAATTGGAGAAGCCTCCCCCAAGCTTGTGGGAGACTCTCTTCTTCAATATGCACAAAATTATATATATCCCTTAAAGTAGCTTGTTTCTTATGAGTAGGGAAATATTTAGCAGAGGTAATAAATCATATTCTGGGGACTACACACACAACCAGGATCAAGAGAATTAAACAATATCTTAGCATCACCCTTTAATGAGAACGGAAATATTTTAAGGATATAAAAGTAATGAGTTCGTTCATCTTTAGTGAACAAGGTAGCTATATCATTTAATTTAGTAAGATGTGCCACAACAGTTTCAGATTCATAACCATGAAAAGGATTAGATTCAACTAAAGTAATATATCAGCATCAACAGAGAATTCATAATCCTTATCAGTAACACAGATAGGTGAAGTAGCAAAAGCAAGGTCAGGTTTCATTCTAGCACTTAGAGATTGCTTACTCCATTTAGCTAATAACCTTTTTAGTTCATTTCTATTTTCGCAAGCTAAGATAGCGAAAGAAGCTTCTTGATCAAAAACACAACCCTTAGGAATAAAAAGTGATTCTTCATCATCACTTTCATCAGTATCATCAGATTCAATATTTTCAATTTCTCTAGCTCTAGCAATTTGTTCATCAAGGAAATCACTAAGTGGCACAGTAGTATCAGGCATAGAGGTAGTTTCATCATTAGTATCATGCATAGCAGAAGTGACATCATCAATAACATGCGACATATCAGAACGAATAGCCGAAGCAGGTGTAGGTGTCGCAAACTTACTCATAACAGAAGGTGAATCAAGTGCAGAGCTAGATGGCAGTTCCTTACCTCCCCTCGTAGTTGAGGGATAGATCTTGGTTTTTGGATCTCTTAAGTTCTTCATAATGATAAGCAGATATATATCCCAAGTGACTCAAAGAATAGATCTATGCTCCCCGGCAACGGTGCTAGAAAATAGTCTTGATAACCCACAAGTATAGGGGATCACAACAGTTTTCGAGGGTAGATTATTCAACCCAAATTTGTTGATTCGACAAAAGGGGAGCCAAAGAATATTCTCAAGTATTAGCAGCTGAGTTGTCAATTCAACCACACCTGGAAACTTAATATCTGCAGCAAAGTGTTTAGTAGCAAAGTAATATGATAGTAGTGGTAACGGTAACAAAAGGTAACAGTAGTAAAAGTAATGTTTTTGGTATTTTGTAGTGATGATAGCAATAGCAACGGGAAAGTAAATAAGCGGAGAACAATATATGGAAAGCTCGTAGGCAATGGATCAGTGATGGAGAATTATGCGGATGCGGTTCATCATGTAACAGTCATAACCTAGGGTGACACAAAACTAGCTCCAGTTCATTGATATAATGTAGGCATGTATTTCGAATATAGTCATACGTGCTTGTGGAAAAGAACTTGCATGACATCTTTTATCCTACCCTCCCGTGGCAGTGGGGTCCATACGGTAACTCCTAAAACTACGGTCATCACCGGTAAGTATCCCGATTATTGTCACTTCGGGGTTAACGGATCATAACACATAATTGGTGACTATTGACTTGCAAGATAGGATCAAGAACACTCATATATTGATGAAAACATAATAGGTTCAGATCTGAAATCATGGCACTCGGGCCCTAGTGACAAGCATTAAGCATAGCAAAGTCATAGCAACATCAATCTCAGAACATAGTGGACACTAGGGATCAAACCCTAACAAAACTAACTCGATTACATGATAGATCCCATCCAACCCATCACCGTCCAGCAAGCCTACGATGGAATTACTCTTGCACGGCGGTGAGCATCATGAAATTGGTGATGGAGGATGGTTGATGATGATGATGGCGACAAATTCCCCTCTCCGGAGCCCCAAACAGACTCCAGATCAGCCCTCCCAAGAGGTTTTAGGGCTTGGCGGCGGCTCCGTATCGTAAAACGTGATGATTTCTTCTTCCTGGTTTTTTCTCCCCAAAACTCAATATATGGAGTTGGAGTTGGAGTCGAAGACGCAAAAAGGGGCCCACGAGGTAGGGGGTGCGCCCTAGGGGGGTAGGCGCGCCCCCACCCTCGTGGAAAGGTGGTGGGCCCCCTGGCCTTCATATTTTGCAGGTATTTTTCTTATTTCCTAAAAAGTGGCTCCGTGAAGTTTCAGGTCATTCCGAGAACGTTTGCTCCTGTACATAAATAACACCAAGGTAATTCTGCTGAAAACAGCGTCAGTCCGGGTTAGTTCTATTCGAATCATGCAAGTTAGAGTCCAAAACAAGGTCAAAAGTGTTTGGAAAAGTAGATACGTTGGAGACGTATCAGAGGCCCAGCCGAAATTGTTGTTTTTTTTTCCTATTTTAGTGTTTCGCCGAAAAGGAATATCAAACGGAGTCCAAACGGAATGAAACCTTCAGGAGCGTTATTTTTGGGACAAGCGTGATCCAGGAGACTTGGAGTGGACGTCAAGAAACAATCAAGGAGGCCACGAGGCAGGGGGCGCGCCCACCCCCCTGGGCGCGCCCTCCACCCTCGTGGGCCCCTCGTTGCTCCACTGACCTACTTCCTCCTCCTATATATATCTACGTACCCCGCAAATATCCAGGAGATCCATGAAAACCTAATTTCACCGTCGCAACCTTCTACACCCAAGAGATCCCATCTTGGGGCCTTCTCCGGAGCTCCGCCGGAGGGGGCATTGATCATGGAGGGCCTCTACATCAACTCCATGGCCCTTCCGATGATGTGTGAGTAGTTTACCTCAGACCTTCGGTTCCATAGCTAGTTGCTAGATGGCTTCTTCTCTCTCTTTGGATCTCAATACAAAGTTCTCCTCGATCTTCTTGGAGATCTATTTGATGTAACTCTTTTTGCGGTGTGTTTGTCGAGATCCGATGAATTGTGGGTTTATGATCAAGTTTATCTATGAACAATATTTGAATCTTCTCTGAATTCTTTTATATATGATTGGTTTAACTTTGCAAGTCTCGTCGAATTATCAGTTTGGTTTGGCGTACTAGATTGGTCTTTCTTGCAATGGAAGAAGTGCTTAGCTTTGGGTTCAATCATGCGGTGCTCGATCCCAGTGAAAGAAAGGGAAATGACACGTATTGTATTGTTGCTATCGAGGATAAAGAGATGGAGTTTACATCATATTGCGTGAGTTTATCCCTCTACATTATGTCATCTTGCTTAAGGCGTTACTCTGCTCTTATGAACTTAATACTCTAGATGCATGCTGGATAGCGGTCGATGTGTGGAGTAATAGTAGTAGATGCAGGTAGGAGTCAGTCTAGTTGTCACAGAAGTGGTGCCTATATACATGATCATGCCTAGATATTCTCATAATTATTCGCTTTTCTATCAATTGCTCGACAGTAATTTGTTCACCCACCGTAATACTTATGCTATCTTGAGAGAAGCCACTAGTGAAACCTATGCCCCCCGGGTCTATTCTCCATCATATAAGTTTCCCATCTACTTTATTTTGCAATCTTTACTTTCAATCTATATCATAAAAATACAAAAATATTTATCTTATTATTATGATCTCTATCAGATCCCACTCTTGCAAGTGGCCGTGAAGGGATTGACAACCCCTTTATCGCGTTGGTTGCGAGGTTCTTATTTGTTTGTGTAGGTACGGGGTGACTCGCGCGTGGTATCCTACTGGATTGATACCTTGGTTCTCAAAAACCGAGGGAAATACTTATGCTACTTTACTGCATCACCCTTTCCTCTTCAAGGGAAAACCAACGCAGTGCTCAAGAGGTAGTCTCGGTGTCAAAATCGGACGATCTCGGGTAGGGGGTCCTGAACTGTGCGTCTAAGGCGGATGGTAATAGGAGGCAGGGGACATGATGTTTTACCCATGTTCGGGCCCTCTTGATGGAGGTAAAACCCTACGTCCTGCTTGATCCATATTGATGATATGGGTAGTACTAGAGTAGATCTACCACGAGATCAGAGAGGCTAAACCCTAGAAGCTAGCCTATGGTATGATTGTATGTTGTCCTACGGACTAAAACCCTCCGGTTACACAAGTCAGTTACAAAGGAGGAGATATACATATCCATACTGCCTAGCTTGCCTTCCACGCCAAGTAGAGTCCCATCCGGACACGAGACGAAGTCTTCAATCTTATATCTTCATAGTCCAGCAGTCTGGCCAAAGGATATAGTCCGGCTATTCGAAGACCCCCTAATCCAAGACTCCCTCAGTAGCCCCTGAAGCAGGCTTCAATGACGATGAGTCCGGCGCGCAGTGTTGTCTTCAGCATTGCAAGGCGGGTTCCTCCTCCGAACACATCACAGAAGAGTTTTAATACAAGGATAGTGTCCGACCCTGCAAAATAAGTTCCACATACCACCGTAGAGAGAATAATATTTCCACAAATCTTATTTGCTTACTTGTTTCGGCAACACGACATTATGCCATGGTCCGGTAATTATTCGAACCGTTTCCTTTAACTAGCCCCGCACATAACGCGAGGCAGTTTTTCGACACGTCTTGTCAAAGCAGAGATCGTGTCCCCCTTATTACGGGATTCTCATCAATACGGGCGTGGGTAACCCAACCGTGTCTAGGACTCCCAGATTATAGGCAAGTCCTTAGGAGGACGCTTGATATTCACCCTCTTTATAAAGGGACAAGGCTTTTACTTTTTTCCCTCCCGTGCTCAATCGAATCCTTCCCCCACCTCGAGTTCTAACACCCAAAGCCCAGGTCAGGCGCTTCGGACCTTCAATCATGTCCGGATCTAGCCTTCAAGGCCGGTGGATGCCCTCCTCCGTTACGGAAGAGGATATCAAGAAGTTGAGGGAGGCCAGATACCTGACCGCCGAAATTTCGCATAGGCTGCCCACCCGAGGGCAGGTCATCCCTATTCCCGAACTCGACGAGAGCGTCGTGTTCGTCTCCCACTTCCTCCGAAGTCTAGGCCTCCCTCTGGATCCCTTCGTTAGGGGTTTGATGTTCTATTACGGGCTAGATTTCCATGATCTAGCCCCGGACTCCTTTCTCCACATCTCGACATTTATTGTCATATGTGAGGCCTTCCTCCGCATTACCCCTCACTTCGGCCTGTGGCTCAAGACCTTTGACGTGAAGCCAAAGATGGTCGAGGGGAAGCATGTGGCATGCGGAGGCGCATTAATAAGCAAGATCGATGGAGCTCCATGGCCAAAGGGTTCTGAGGGAGTCCTGGATTAGGGGATGTCCGGATAGCCGGACTATACCTTCGGCCGGACTGCTGGACTAGGAAGATACAAGACTGAAGACTTCGTCCCGTCTCCAGAAGGGACTTTCCTTGGCGTGGAAGGCAAGCTTGGCGATACGGATATGTAGATCTCCTACCATTGTAACCGACTCTGTGTAACCCTAGCCCTCTCCGTTGTCTATATAAACCGGAGGGTTTTAGTCCGTAGGACGAACAACAATCATACCATAGGCTAGCTTCTAGGGTTTAGCCTCTTTGATATCGTGGTAGATCTACTCTTGTACTACCCATATCATCAATATTAATCAAGCAGGACGTAGGGTTTTACCTCCATCAAGAGGGCCCGAACCTG
The DNA here is from genome assembly GCF_002162155.2 of Triticum dicoccoides. Classification (NCBI taxonomy): domain Eukaryota; kingdom Viridiplantae; phylum Streptophyta; class Magnoliopsida; order Poales; family Poaceae; genus Triticum; species Triticum dicoccoides. The sequence goes on along the minus strand of NC_041388.1, from coordinate 713,960,309 downwards.
GGTAAAACATTGTGTCCACTACCTCTTGTTACCATCCACCTAGACGCACAGTTCTGACCCCCTACCCGAGATCCGCCGGTTTTGACACCGACATTGGTGCTTTCATTGAGAGTTCCTCTGTGTCGTCACTCTTAGGCCCGATGGCTTCTCCGATCATCAATAGCGATGCGATCCAGGGTGAGCCGAACACCAGCCCTATTCTCTGCGAAGCCCGTGACTCCAAGTAGCCGGACTCCTCTCCAGACTCCAAGCCCTCCGCACCCCTACCGATCGAACCCGATTGGGCGCCGATCATGGAGTTCAGCGCCACGGACATCTTTCAGCACTCGCCCTTCGGCGATATTCCGAATTCACTAAAGTCTCTCTCTGTATCAGGAGAGCCCTGGCCAGACTATGGTCAGCAAGGTTGGGATGCGGATGATGAAGAAATTCAAAGCCCATCCACCACCCACCTCGTAGCCACAGTCGATGATTTAACCGACATGCTCGACTTCGACTCCGAAGACATCGACGGTATGGATGCCGATGTAGGAGACGATCAAGAACCAATGCCTATAGGGCACTCGAAAGCCACCTCGTCATATGATATATACATGGTGGACACCCCAAAAGAAGGCAATGGCGATGGAATAGCAGAGGATGACCCATACAAGAAGCAGCCTAAGCGCCGGTGTCAGCGGCGCCGCTCTAAATCCCGCCAAAGCAAAAACGGTGATTCCGGCACGGGAGATAATAACACCCCGGACAGTGCCGAAGACAACCACCTCCAGCAAGATTCAGCACAGGAGGATGGAGAAGCCAGCCCTCATGAGAGAGCGGCAGACAAAGAGGTCGAGGACGATAATTATATGCCTCCCTCCAAAGACGAGGCAAGCCTCGACGACGACGAATTTTTCATGCCTGAGGATCCCGTCGAACAAGAGCGTTTCAAATGCACGCTTATGGCCACGTCGAACAGCCTCAAGAAAAAATAGCAACAGCTTAGAGCTGATCAAGATTTGCTAGCCGACAGATGGACTGAAGTCCTCTCGGCCCTCCACTCAAGCCGCACCCCGGCGCCGCTCAAAAAATACCAAGGCATGGGAAAATGCGCCAGACCTGCGAGATATATTGGAGGACAAGGAAAGGCAAACAAGATCGATCTATGGATCACGTGGACGCCCCACAGCACGAGACGGTACTCGTCACGCCAGATACAGTAAATCCGGCCGGGCCGAACACAGTAGACAAAGCTCGTTTGAGCTGCGTCGTGATATAGCCCAATACAGAGGCGCCGCACACCCACCATGCTTCATAGATGAAGTAATGGATCATCAAATCCCCGAGGGTTTCAAACCCGTGAACATCGAATCATACGATGGCACAACAGATCTTGCGGTATGGATCGAGGACTATCTCCTTCATATCCACATGGCCCATGGTGATGACCTACATGCCATCAAATACCTCCCACTCAAGCTTAAAGGACTAGCTCGGTATGGCTTAACAGCTTGCTAGCAGAATCAATTGGTTGTTGGGAGGAACTAGAAACCGCATTCCTCGACAATTTCCAGGGCACTTATGTGCGACCACCAGACGCCGATGGCCTTAGCCACATAATTCAGCAGCCAGAGGAATTGGCCAGACAATTCTGGACACGGTTCCTAACCAAGAAAAATCAAATTGTCGACTGTCCGGACGCAGAGGCCCTAGCAGCCTTCAAGCATAAGATCCGCGACGAGTGGCTTGCACGGCACCTAGGACAGGAAAAGCCGAAATCTATGGCAGCCCTCACGACACTTATGACCCGCTTTTGCGCGGGAGAAGACAGCTGGCTAGCTCGCAGCAATAACATGACCAAGAGCCCTGGTAATTTGGATACCAAGGACAGCAGTGGCACGTCGCGTCGCAACAAGCAAAAGCGCCGCATTAACGGCGACAATGCTAAGGATACGACAGTTAATGCCGGATTCAGAGGCTCTAAACCCGGTTAGCAGAAAAAGCCATTCAAAAGAAATACTCCGGGCCCATCCAGTTTGGACCAAATACTCAACCGCTCATGCCAGATACATGGCACCCCCGAAAAACCAGCCAATCACACCAACAGGGATTGTTGGGTGTTCAAGTATGCAGGCAAGTTAAATGCCGAAAGCAGAGACAAGGGGCTGCATAGAGATGACGAGGAGGAGCCCCAGCCGCCGCATAACAGCGGACAGAAAGGTTTTCCCCCACAAGTGCGGACAGTGAACATGATATACGCAACCCACATCCCAAGAGGGAGCGGAAGCGTGTGCTAAGGGACGTATACATGATGGAGACAGTCGCCCCAAAGTTCAACCCATGGTCTTCCTGGCCGATCACTTTTGATCGAAGGGACCACCCCACTAGCATCCGTCATGGCAGATTCGCCGCATTGGTTCTAGACCCAATTATTGACGGATTTCACCTCACTAGAGTCCTTATGGACGGCGGCAGCAGCCTGAACCTGCTTTACCAGGATACAATCCGGAAAATGGGCATCGATCCCTCGAGGATTAAACCCACTAGAACGACCTTTAAAGGCGTCATACCAGGTGTAGAGGCCAACTGTACAGGCTCAGTTACACTTGAAGTGGTCTTCGGATCTCCGGATAATTTCTGAAGCGAGGAGTTAATCTTCGACATAGTCCCGTTCTGCAGTGGCTATCACGCACTGCTCGGGTGAACCGCATTTGCTAAGTTAAATGCGGTGCCGCACTACGCATACCTCAAGCTCAAGATGCCAGGCCCTCGAGGAGTCATCACGGTCAATGGAAACACCGAACGCTCTCTCCGAACGGAGGAGCATACGGCGGCTATCGCAGCGGAAGTACAAAGCAGCCTCTCAAGGCAATTCTCCAGTCCGGCCATTAAACGTCTGGACATCGTCAAGTGCGCCTGGAGTAACCTACAAGAAGACCGCCTGGCACGTTCTGAGCAAGCGTAGCAATGCGGCCCCAACCCCAGCCCTTGCGAACTTGCGAAACCAGTGTTGCGCGTACATAACTACGCTCTGGAAATACCATGGGCACAGGGGGAGGTGCACCATCACGGCACGCCCAAAACGCGGCTTAAACCGCACTAGGGGCTGCCGATTTCTTAATTTTCTCTTATTTTCAGGACTCCATTCTTCGGAAGGCTTGTCCGGCAGTACAATTGCCGCACAAATGATACAACCAGGGAAGCAGAAAGCTACACCACACTATGGAACTCTAAGGTGGTCTCTATAACGAGCAGTATACTTGTTTTACATACCATTCCGCAGCTCACCCCTGGAAAGGACACAGTAAATAGTCCCATTTTTTGCTTATCGCACTATTTGTATCGTTTTGCTTTGATCGCAGCTTTTTTAAACAAAACAATGCATAGCTTCCGTCTATTATTGCATTACTCTTCTTTACGAATATATGTTCATTATTGACATGTTGCACCCGTACACTTTGGTACGGCCAATACGCCAGGGGCTTAAGTACCCCACAATACGGTGTGAGAAGTCCGAACACTTTCACAAGTGCGGCACCTCGAACTTATAGCATTATATGCATCGGCTCCGAATCATGTCTTGGGTCAATAGTTGGGTTTGCTCGGCTCCTATGTTTTGCTACCTTACGTTCCGTTATATCGGCTAAGGTATCACTAGGAGAACTACTGCGATTGTGCCCCAGTTGAGCTGGGCTAAGCACCTCAGTAGAGAAAGCTAAAACTGACCGTCATGATGAGGTGAGAGCTGGTCGCTGTTTGAGAGGTTTTCGAGTCCCTAAAGACTTATGCCGCTTAGAGCGAGGAGTCGGCTTTGTCCGGCCTAGGCGTGGATAGCGCCCCGAACTCGGTCTTCCGAACACTAGGGGCTTCGCCAAAATTTAAAATTATAGAATTCTATGGCTAAGTGAGAGTGTTCAAGCATTATAGTCCGATTGCCTTGTTCATTGTGTTGAGCGCCTCCCTCGAAGGACCCAAGAATGGGAAAAAGAGCGCTCATGTTTATCCCGAACACCCCAGCACTCGTGGCATGGGGGCGGGAGCCGACGACTCGCCATCTCTCAAATTTTATAAACGGCTGCACAGAAGGTAATATTTTAAATTCAAAAGCGATGCTTAGCGCATATGAACAAGTTTTCAGTGTACAAGATCACAAATGCGAGTTTACACAAAAATTAAATCTTTGGAGCATTCATCCGCTATAAGGCGGGCACCCTTCAGGACGCCCTCATAATACGCTTCCGGGACGCGATGCTCCTTCACCAGCTTCTCCGCATCCATCTTGCCCCAGTGCACTTTAGCACGGGCAAGCGCCCTACGGGCACCTTCGATGCAAACGGAGGGCTTGATTACTTCAAGCCGTGGACAGGCATCCACCAGCCGCCTCACCAGCCCGACGTAGCTCCCAGGCAGAGCCTCCCCAGGCCAAAGCCAAACTATCAAGCCCTTTATGGCCTGTTCGGCCACCTTGTGGAGCTCGACCATTTGCTTCAGCTGGTCGCTCAAAGGCACCAGGTGTCCGGCCTGAGCATACTGAGACCAGAACACCTTCTCCATCGAGCTCCCCTCCTCGGCTCGGTAGTAGGCGGCGGCATCAGACGCACTGCGGGGCAAATCTGCGAATGCTCCTAGAGAGCTCCGGACTCGGGTAAGTAACAAGTAATTCACTTTCACGTGCTTGCTTTGCATAATGAATGCCTTACCCGCCGCTATCTTCTTCATCGCTTCAATTTCCTGGAGGGCTTTCTGGGCTTCAGCCTTGGCAGACTTCACGCTTTTGAGGGCTGCCGCAAGCTCGGACGCTTGCGTCTTTGAGTCAAGCTCCCAACTCTCGTGTTTTTTCACGAGAGCCTGGAGCTCTTTCTGCACCTCCTCCACCCGCGCCTCCTGCTTCCCTCTCTCTGTGTGCTCTGCGGCTGCCCTGTTTTCGGCCTCGGACAACACTTGCTTAAGGGTTGCCACCTCGGTCGTGGCCCCTATAATAGCACGTTGATCCTGTCGTTTTTTGCAACCACATCTTCTTTATATACTTGCGCAAGGTATTACTTACCTTCCTTCTCCTTGAGTTGCCTCTTGGCATGGCCGAGCTCGTTCTCGCACCGCGCGAGGTTATGCTTCAGCGTATCCACCTCCACAGTCAGTGCGGCGGAGGCCAGCAGCGAAGCCTGCATACGCATATTGACGTGATTATGTTAGACTCCTGCGAATGTTATTAGATCCTCTATTCGGCTTTTCTTTTCGAACGCCGAACAGAGCATCAGGGGCTACTGTCTATGCGGTAATATGTTTACATATTCTTTACTTACCTCAAAGCCTGTTTGAAGGCTGGCACAGGCTTCAGTCAGTCCGCTCTTGGCGGACTGAACCTTCTGGATCACCACACTCATAATAGTGCGGTGCTCCTCGTCGATGGAGGCGCCGTTAAGTACCTCCAGCAAATTGTCCGGTGCCTCCGGTTGGACGGAGGTCACCGGCTCGGTAGGCTTGCTCCTCTTGGAAGGAGGCTGCCTACTGGAGTCCGGAACCGTTGAAGGTTCCGGTGCAGTGTCCGACTCAAGGCCGGACATGGAGCCCTTGGGGGTTCTATCCCCTTTACGCCTGGAGTCCGGGAGGTTGCCTTGCGGCACCTCCAGGACCACCTCCTCCTAGCTTGGAACCTGTTGGGACGCCACCTTGGCGCCGTCCGTAGGGTGGGGGAGGAAGCCGTCGGAAGCGAATTCACATCCGACGAATCCTGGGAGCCGCTCTACGACTCGTCGAGCCCGGCCTTGGGCGGACTGCGCAGTCATATTCGGCGTAAGGAGGAGCTGTGCAAGAAAGGAACACTATGAATTGCTCTGGTGTCCGAATACTTACGATCTCGCCAGGGGCTTGGCCCTGTGCGGCCACTCCTCTTCACTGTCGTCGATGTTGGTGGAGTAGTCCGGAGGAAGGGTCTTCCCCTTCTTGGACCCTTCGGCCTCCCCAGTTGGGGCGGCCTTCCTTTTCTTCCCTACCCCTGCTGGAGGGGGAGAGTTCTCTTCTTCCTCCTCCTCGTCTTCACGGGAGGAGTGCGCCTTGGAATCGTCGGATGATGAATCCGACACCTCCTGGCGTCGGGCGCTCTTTCGAGTCCCCATGGCCTTCTTGGCCTTCTTCTCCGGCACCACATAGGGTGCTGGAACCAGCAGCTTTGCCAAGCGAGTGTCCGCTGGGCCTTCGGGCAAAGGAGCCGGACAGTTGATCTGTCCGAACGTCTCCTGCCAATCCTGTCAAAGGTAAGGGAGCTTAGATCCCGCATGGAGCCAAACTATGAAAAACTAATACCCTGTAAAAGGTAAAAACAGCTTACCGCACGAGCGTGACGCTGCGTGCTAAATCCGCGATCCTCGGTAGCGGATGCGGGTGCCTCGGCGCCCTTGAAAAGCACCTTCCAGGCATCTTCGTACGTCGTGTCGAAGAGCCTGCTCAGAGTTCGGTGCTGCACCGGGTCGAACTCCCACAGGTTGAAAGCCTGTTGTTGACACGGGAGAATCCGGCGGATGAGCATAACCTGGACTACATTGACAAGTTTGAGCTTCCTGTCCACCAGGGTTTGGACGCATGTTTGGAGTCCAGTCAGCTCTCCTTCTTTACCCCATGACAGGCCCGTCTCTTTCCAGAAGGTGAGCCGCGTGGGGGTCCGGATCGGAACTCGGGGGCTGCGACCCATTTAGGGTCGCGCGGCTCGGTGATGTAAAACCACCCCGATTGCCACCCCTTTAGGGACTCCACGAAGGAGCCCTCGAGCCATAGGACGTTGGGCATCTTTCCCACCATGGTGCCCCCTCACTCCGCCTGGGTGTCGCGCACCACCTTCGGCTTGACATTGAAAGTCTTGAGCCATAGGCCGAAATGGGGGCGGATGCAAAAGAAAGCCTCACACACGATGATAAACACCGAGATATTGAGGACAAAGTTCGAGGCCAGATCGTGGAAATCCAGGCCATAGTAGAACATGAGCGCCCAGACAAATGGGTGGAGAGGGAAGCCCAGTCCACGGAGGAAATGGGGGAGGAACACCACCCTCTCATGGGGCCTAGGGGTGGGGATGAGCTGCCCCTCTTGGGGAAGCCGGTGCGCAATGTCGTTAGACAAGTATCCGGCCTTCCTCAGTTTTTTGATGTGTCCCTCCGTAACGGAGGAGACCATCCACTTGCCTCCCGCTCTGGACATGACTGGATAAGGTTGAGGTAGGGTGTGCGGACTTGGGCGCTGGAGCTCGAGTGTGCGGAAATGGATAGGCAAAGGAGGAAGAAGGCGTGGCTGAAAAGGTGGATCCTTATCCCCTTATATGGGTAGACGCGACTATGCGTCCCCACCAGCCTGGTAAAACTCGCTTATCTCCCGAGCGCCGTAATCAATGGCACGGTTGGGTTACCCACGCCCGTATTGATGAGAATCCCGGAATAAGGGGACACGATCTCTGCTTTGACAAGACGTGCCAAGGAAACTGCCTCGCTAAACGCGCTGAGGTGGTACAGTAAAACGATTCGAATAAAGACTTGGCCATAGTGTGATGTCATGCTACGGAATACGTCAACAGATTAGATTTGTGTAAATATTATTCTCTCTATGGCAATATGTGGCAAATTATTTTGCAGAGCCGGACACTACCTTTGTGTTCAAAATCTACTATGAAGTACTTGGAGGAGGAACCCACCTTGCAATGCCGAAGACAATCTGCGCGCCGGACTCGTCGTCATTGAAGCCTGGTTCAGGGGCTACTGAGGGAGTCCTGGATTAGGGGGTGTCCGGATAGCCGGACTATACCTTCGCCCGGACTCCTGGACTATGAAGATACAAGATTGAAGACTTCGTCCCGTGTCCTGAAGGGACTTTCCTTGGCGTGGAAGGCAAGCTTGGCGATACGGATATGTAGATCTCCTACCATTGAAGACTCTGTGTAATCCTAGCCCTCTCCGGTGTCTATATAAACTGGAGGGTTTTGGTCCGTAGGACGAACAACAATCATACCATAAGCTAGCTTCTAGGTTTAGCCTCTTTGATATCGTGGTAGATCTACTCTTGTACTACCCATATCATCAATATTAATCAAGCAGGACGTAGGGTTTTACCTCCATCAAGAGGGCCCGAACCTGGGTAAAACATTGTGTCCCCTGCCTCCTGTTACCATCCGCCTAGACACACAGTTCGGGACCCCCTACCCGAGATCCGCCTGTTTTGACACCGACAGGTTCCATTCCAGATGTGTCCAGATTATGGCAACGGGAGTGGCTTTACATCACAGCTCCGAGAAGTGCCAAGTGGGCGGCTGCCCTTGCTTTCCGCTCGGGCCCTCCACCACAACTGATGTCATGGATTAGCAGAGGGCTGAGCTGGGGTCCAGCCAAGGACGTGCCTGTACTGCAGAGCCGTATTCAAGATCTCTTCGAACGAGATTTCATTCTGGTTATGGTGCTGCAAGTCATGCTGGTTCGACGAATCCAGCCATGCAAACGCCGGCTCCTCCGCATGTGGGAGTTCAACCCAGAAGGACTGCGCACTATTCAGAATTTCCTCTTCCTGACGCACGAGGAGATGTATAAATCATTCTTCGGACCCCAAATAGAGTGTCCGGGCACTACCGAGGACGTGGGCCTGAGCAGCAACCGTACCGCCGACCAAGTAAGTAATCCTCTAGCCGAACACACCGTCTTTCATTTATCATGATGTCATTCTGAGAAATTGCTCTTTGACCAGGACTGGCTAACAAAGGCGAAGATGATTCGGTGTTCGGCCCCCCTTCTTGAGGGTTTGGAAAATCCGGTACTGGAAAAGATGCTCGAGCTAGCACCTTGCCCGAAGCCCTCAAAGGAAGATAAAGGGGGGAATAAAGAGGGAAAAAGCGGGCCTCCACCGCTACCTATTCCGACCGAGGGAACGGGCGCCTCCGTGAGGGAGGATAACCAAGGGGAGGAATCTGACATTCTCTCAGCCCAGGGAAGGACGAGGACTACCTCTGAAGATCCTGAATCCAAGGTTTCCAAACGGGAGAAGAAATCTCCACCAGAGGGTCCTGCCTTGGAGGGTGCTCTTGCCGCACAAAGTCCGCGCAGGGACCTGCCATCTAACGAGCTGTAAGTAATAAAAAAGTACTTTAATAGTGAAGATATACTACCTTACCTCTAAGGAAAATAACTGAAGCATTTATCTTGTAGTTTGGATCTTAGCCCTTCTCAGCCGAGCTCGTCTTCGGGGGATCTTCTTCCGGAGATGATTGAGAGCGAAACGCCTCCCCCGGACTCCCCTGCTCAAGAAGCGGGCGACCTCGAAGTGTCGTCACGTAGGGCCTCTGCGGATCCGGCGAGGCCAGAAGATAATCCTATAGTCACCCGAAGTCCCCAGCGTCCGGCTCTTGAAGGGAGCAAACAAAAGAGTCCAGCATCGTCTGGTATGCGGTCGGACGTACTGAGGGAGCTGTTGGAACAAGCGGCCATCTCAGAAGAACACCGTACGTTGATGGGTACGGTGATGGAAAGAATTTCGTCCGCCGAAAGCGGATTGCATGAAGCTTTTATGAGTCTATTGACGGGCTTTGAAGGTCCGTGAAATGATATACTTTTTGATAGTACCGCACAATTTTAGGTGTGCCCTATGTAGATAGTAGCCCCTGAGACTCTGGTTGTCGTCGAGAACGGCGGCGAACAGAGGATCGTAGTCCCAGGTAATAACCAAACCGCCTTTATGTGCAGGTGGTGGAAGCTCCGGTGGCTAGCCAGGTAATAACCAAACCGCCTTTATGTGGCAAAGAGAAAATGGCCAAGATGGCTGTAACGTTAACAGACACTGCGGACCGTTGCCAGTTCCTTGAAGAGGAAAACCGAGCGAAGGCGATGGACCTTGATAGGTCCACGATGGCGAGCAAAGACACCCGTTCTGCTATGAGAGAGAAGAAGGAGGAGCTGCGTGAAGCCGGGGTTATTGCGGCTGGGAAGCCCTTTATGCTGCGGAGGAAGTTCAGAGATCCGCGGTATGCTCCTCTGGATCGGCTGTGGAGTTCGGCAAACGCATATATGGACTTGGCGGCGAGCGTTGTCGATGCGGCCGAATACTTCCGAGATCAAACAGATCATGAAGTGGACAAGCTATTCTGGTCACAGTTTAACGTTCCAGAGCATCGCTTCCATTGACTGATCAGCTAGCCGAATGGGCCAAACTCAATAGGTTGTCCGGACTCGCCATGAGGTTCGTCGTAGATCATCTGTGGCCGGAAAATCCGAAGTCGAACAGCTATTTCAGCTTAGTGCAGCAGTTCCTTGGAGCGGTGCCGCGCACCAATGCGATGAAGAGGTCGGCGTGTATAGAGGGCTCGCAGATGGCCCTTGCACGTGTCAAAGCATACTGGGCGGAGATGGATGATACCACTGTTGCGGCGCAGGGTTCGGCCATACGCCAAGTGGCTGCCGAGCACTATTTCAAAGAAGTTCTCGAGGGTGCTCGTTTGATAGAGGCCCGGTGCTCGAAGAATATTATGTTTGAGTGACATGTATTCCCATAGTAGACACAATGTCTTTATGAAATTTATTATGGCTATATTTATACTTTTTCCTGGAAGTAATATGATGCCTCCTGTGCGGCCGTTTATGTATATTTGTATATAACCTGAAAGATTGCAGTCGTCGGCTTCACCCCCCACGCATATAATGCGGAGGTGTTCGCAGAAGACGCGTGTTCACACTTAATCCAACGTCTTGGTCCTATTAAGGAGGTGATAGCGCAGTGAACGAGGCAACCGGACTATAATGCTTTAACACTTTCACTTAGCCATAGGAGTTTGACGGTGGGGCTACTATATAGCCCCTGGTGGCTCCGCACTCTCCCAAATTTGGGGTGCGTACATGCCTGGTCGGGAAACAGCCCTTCGTTAAGGCGGAGGAATTCTAACATTCCGATAGGTCATCGAGTGGTTGACCAGTCTCATGCTATATCATGACAGTCAGTTTTTGGCTTTCTCTACTGAGGTGGTCGTCCGGATGACCCGGGGCACAATCGCAGTAGTTCTCCTGGTGCCGCCTTAGCCGATAGAGCGCAACGTAAGGCTGCAAAACACAGGAGCCAGGCAAACCCAACATTTGACCAAAGACATGATTCGGAGCTGATGCATATAAGGCCAAACTCGTGATGCCGAACACTCCCTAAGGTATTCGGTCTTTATGGTATAAACCGGGCCTAAACAGTGCCCTTTGTAAGAAGCCCCTGGTGTCTAGGTACGTGCATTATTCTGACGTGGCCACATGCCAAGAGGCCAGCATCCTTCTCAATAGTACTGAGAATCCAAGGGATGTGTATCAACAAGAGACAATAAGAAAGGTTTTCGCAGGGTCTTAATCTAAAAAGAATTCTTGGAACGGGTCCCTGCTGCACGTCTGCGCCTGTGTCTCCGTTGTGCCGTATCCTGGACAGGTGTAGCATGATGGTCATCTGTAAAAGAGAGGAACTTTAAGTGAAAAGTTGTCGTGCAAAAAGGTATGTTCAAAGAAACAATGTATAATTCAAGATGAGTAAAAATTGCCACTTGTCTGCGCGCGTTGAGCCCCTTGTATTTGTAATAGGGGTGTGGCCATCAAACCTGTATGAATTACATATAGCTACGTCGGACTCGTCTAACCGTGTCCGTAGTCTTGACGACCTGTCAAATGCTTTAGTTGGTGAGGTCGTTTTAGTGTGCAGCTGGCGAGGCAGCCGCACTCTCTTCGGCGCGCCGGGATCGCTCAATATTTCATTTACTGTAATGATGCCACATGGACCGGGCATCTTAAGCGTGAGGGAAGCGTAATGCGGTATTGCATTAAAACAAGCGAAAGCTTCGCATCCAAGTAGTGCTTGATAACCACTTTGGAACGGAGCAATGTGGAAGGTTAAATTTTCGCTACGGAAGTTATCGGGGAAGCCGAATATGACCTCTAGTAGCAGGGAGCCCGTGCAATGAGCCCCTGGGCCTGGCGTTACTCCTTTTAAGGTAGTATTGTTGTGGCAAATTTTCGTTGGGTCTATCCCCATTTTGCAGATTGTGTCCTGATATATCAGGTTTAGACTGCTGCCACCGTCCATCAGGACTCGTGTGAAATGGTATCCGTCAATTATTGGGTCTAATACCAAGACAGCTCATCCTGAACGTCGGATACTTGCTGAGTAATCCCAATGGTCGAAAGTGATTGGTTGAGACGACCAGTGGCAGGACTCCGCGGTGATAGGCCCTTGGGCATATTTCTCTGGGAGCGCTGCTTTGTTTCTCCCCTTTATCACGTGTAACACTATCACTGTTTTGACTTCTGGTGGAAATTTATTTTGTTCCCCAGTTTCTTGCTTGAGAGTCTCATCCTTGTCTTCGCTTGGTGTATCCTCCCCCTTGTGTACGGCGTTGAGCTTGCCGGACTGCTTGAAGACCCAACATTCTCTGTGGGTATGATTTGCAGGTTTATCGGGGGTGCTATGGATCTGACATATTTGGTCCAAAATTTTTTTTAGGCTAGACAGTTCATCTCTAGCGCCTTTAGAGGGCGGCTTTTGCTGACCTGGCCGAGAACTTCTGAATCCGGCGTTTACCGCCGTGCTCTTCGGGCTATCTTCTTTATTCCGGCGCTTATTATTTTTGTTGCGCCGTGATTTTCCGTTTCCATCTCTAACTTCGGATGTACTGGGGTCGCTGGTGCAGCATCTGGCTAGCCAGCTATCCTCAACCGTGCAAAAGCGGATCATGAGGCTTGTTAATGCTGCCATTGTTCTCGGCTTTTCTTGGCCGAGGTGTCTGGCAAGCCATTCGTCGTGGATGCTATGCTTAAAAGCTGCCAAGGCTTCAGCGTCCATACAGTCGACTATTTGGTTCTTTTTAGTAAGAAACCTGTTCCAAAGCTTTTAGGCTGACTCTCTGGGCTATTGAGTTATATGACTCAAATCGTCCGCGTCCGGAGGTCGGACATAAGTCCCTTGAAAATTTGCCCAAAACGCATCTTCGAGCTCTTCCCAGCTTCCAATGGAGCTTTCGGGGAGGCTTTTAAGCCAGTGCTGAGCTGGCCCTTTGAGTTTGAGGGGTAAATACTTAATGGCGTGAAGATCATCTCCACGAGCCATATGGATATGGAGGATATAGTCCTCAATCCCGACCACAGGGTCTGTTGTTCCATTGTATGCCTCTATGTTTACGGGTTTGAATCCCTCTGGAAATTCATGGTCCAGCACCTCATCGGTGAAACATAGGGGTATGCGGCACCCCTGTATCTAGGTGTACCGCGTTGTTCGGATGTTTGTTGTGTTGCATCGCATGCTGGAGCGCGCTTGCGTGGTCCATAGATGGATCTGGTTGCGCCATCCTTTTGATGCGAGCCCTCGCGTGGATCGCGTATTGGCCTATGTGCGGCGTTGTTTGCCGCTCTATGTTGGCCGTGAGGTCGTCTATCCGGCCAGATGGTCATTTTAATTTTTGGTTGCGGGGGATCTAAGGCCTCCTCATCGAATTCAGGTAGCAACTTCCGCTTCGGGTAGCTCTTGGTGTGGCGATTACCGCCGTACTTCGCTGCTGAGTTGAGTACTTTACTCCATCTGATCCGGAGTGTGTCTTGCACAGCCTTGAGCCTTTGCTTCTGCTTTTGTAGACTCCTCGCGGTGGCAACAAGCCTTTGACGGGCATTATGTTGCTCCGGGTGTCTGTCTGGTGTGATGTCGTCCGGACTATTATCTTTGACAGAGTAGGGTTGCTCGGTTTGATTCTCCGTGTTGCCGTGGTCCGACGATGGTTTACCCTGCTCTAACGCTGGGTCTATATGATCGTTGTTTCTGCCGAGGCGTGATTCGGAGTGGCGCTTACGCCGCCGCTTTGACTGCTTCTCGAGGGGACAACCCTTCGTTGCGTCCTTCCGTTCCTCCTCGTCGTCGTCTTTTGGTGTGTCCACCATGTATACGTCATGTGATGAAGTGGGCGTCCAGTGCCCTGTGGGCAGTGGTTCCTGTTCGTCTCCTGCATCGTCATCCATACCGTCGATGTCTTCGGAGTCGGAGTCGAGCATGTCGGTTAAGTCATCGACAGTGGCTACTAAGTGGCTGGTGGGTGGGCGGCGAATTTCTTCGGCATCCGCATCCCAATCCTACCGGACATAGTTTGGCCAGGACTCTCCTGACAAGCAGGGAGACTTTAATGAGTTCAGTATGTCGCCGAGGGGCGAGTGCTGAAAGATATCCGCGGAGGCAAACTCCATGATCGGCGCCCAACCGGATTCGATAGGAACGGGCTCAGGTGGTTCTGAGTCCGTGGCCGGAGAAGTATCCGACAGTTTGACATAACGGCTCTCGTGAAGGGTAAGATCGATATTCGGCTCGATCACCATTGGGGATGCGGCCTCTGTGGCGGGGTCTATCCACGCGTCCATGGGAGGCGCATCTGGCTCTGAATTAAGGGTCGGAGCGGCTGCCGGTGCGATCTCCCGGACGTTGTCTGATGGTAGAGCTAAATCGTACTCATCGTGACCGTGTGACGCACAAGGCAGAGGCTCAAATCCGTCGAAGATCAAGTCTCCGCGAATATCGGCCATGTAGTTTAAGCTTCCAAACCTGACCTGGTGGCCAGGGGCGTAACTTTCGATCTACTCCAGATGGCCAAGCGAGTTGGCCCGCTGTGCGAAGCCGCCGAATACAAAAATCTGTCCGGGGAGAAAAGTCTCACCCTGGACTGCATAACTAACGATGATCGAAGGATCCATCAAGCCTAACAGCGATGACACAGAGGAACTCTCAATGAAAGCACCAATGTCGGTGTCAAAACCAGCGGATCTAGGGTAGGGGGTCCCGAACTGTGCGTCTAAGGCGGATGGTAACAGGAGGCAGGGGACACGATGTTTTACCCAGGTTCGTGCCCTCTGGATGGAGGTAAAACTGTCGTCGTTCTAAGTCTGATAGTAGAATAGGGGTAGTATAACGGAGCATGATCTATCGAGATGCATATGGGTGACACGGTGGTTTTAGCGAGTTCGGGCCTCTCACGGTGGAGATAACAACCCTACATCCCGTGCTCCGGAGAGGCTTTGTTTTATCTGAGTATATATCCGGAGATTACAATGTGTGTGAGAGAGAGGAACGGATCCCCATGCCTGAGCTAAGTCCTGAGACTAATGGTGAAAAGAGAGAGAGGTGGAAGAAGAGACCCCCCTTAGTCTAGTGGTGGGGGTGGCTTATATAGAGTGTGCCACCCCCTCACCTCCTACGTTACAAAGTGGGGTATGAATGCCATAATGCCAGCCCACCATTAAGCCCTCACTGTTAGAAAGATGCTGACTACTTCGCTGCCTGCTGGCCTTCGTATATCCGAGTGAGTCGTACGGTCGAGTGGTGAACTATCATCCGAGTGGATGGTATGTTGCTTGGTCGAGTGGATAGTATGCTGCTTGTCCGAGTGAATAATGTGTCTGTATGAAATTGACCTGGACCCACATGTTGTGTGGACCCCATACTTCATGATATTTCGACCCTTCGTGGGCCTACCTGTTATGTATATCCCCAACATTAGCCCCCGAATCGATTGCGATTTTGCAGAACGAGTTGGTGTAAGACACAGTTTGGTCCGAGTGATTACAGAAATACTCGGTACATGTCATCGCGCTTTCAGACGACCAAGGTTTGAACAAAATCTCAATGGATTCCGGCACCATGCTTCCCGACTGATCGAGGTAAGTGTATGCGAGGAGCAACTTGGTGACATTCGTTCATCTCTCGGGAGAGGTTTAACTCGTGATCTGAGTATGGGTGTGTCATCAAATCCGTGCAACCAGATTGACACAATGACTGCTCTCTTAGAGAGATGCCATTCTTATCCCGGAGGAACGTCAATACGAGTTGGTTTTCGATCCACACTTGTGAGTTTCACACTTTGAGTCCTAGAAGAAGGCTCAAAACAGGTCCACGGAGGAGCGTTAAACTCACCTTATAGAATATTTTTTTGGAGTGATTTGGAGCTGGGCCTGCATCGAGTAACTGATTACTCAGAATTTCTTCATGCCTGGAACGTGTCTTTTTTTTTGTTTGGCCGTCACTCGGGTTGGGCGGACCGTTCCGAGTGGATACCATT
Source organism: Triticum dicoccoides (assembly GCF_002162155.2). Taxonomy (NCBI): domain Eukaryota; kingdom Viridiplantae; phylum Streptophyta; class Magnoliopsida; order Poales; family Poaceae; genus Triticum; species Triticum dicoccoides. The sequence continues at coordinate 713,944,258 of NC_041388.1, read as the reverse complement.
CCAGTGGGGGCACGCTGAGTGCACCCACTGGGTGTAGTCCCCGAGACTGCCGTCGACTGCGGGCAGTCGGCGGGAGTCTTAGAGCATGTCTTTTTGTTGTTGTTCACCACTCGGACTGGTCAGGCCGTACCGAGTGGAGATTACTCCAGTGGGGGCACGCCGAGTGCACCCACTGGGTGTAGTCCCGAGACCGCCGTCGACTTCAGGCAGTCGACGGGGGTATGAGAGAACTAAAACTCTTCTTAGCTGGCACTGATCGAACTTGTTCTTCTCTGACTCGGAGGTCGTGTAATACTGGAGATGGGTTTGCATCGAGCAAAATGTTTCTTTCTGAGTTCTCTTCCAGTGGGGGCACGCTGAGTGCACCCACTGGGTGTAGTCCCCGAGCCTCTGTCGGACTAGATGAGTCTGGCAGAGGGTTTAAGTCTCTCGGTAAACCTCCATGCAGTTGGCACGGCAAATATCTTTGTCTGGAATTGAATCAATCGGATGGATGCGTAACAAGGTGGTTGTACGAACGACGTTCGACGAGTAAGGTCGCCTGTATTCAGCGATGGCGCTTCATTTTTATCCTTTTGCATGAAAGGGGTATTTATCCAAGTGGACGTGCTTCACTTATAGATCTTCGGCGAACTGAGCATGTATGGTCAGAAGAATATTCCTGATGTGATCAACAGGTTGACCAAATGGGCGTAACCCCTGAGGGTGACATGGCCAACTGCCGTGCGTAGCCCCCGAGTGATGCTCGAAGGAGGTAAGCTTGCTACAGAGTGTGATATGAGGTTTGACCATATGAGTAACTTAGTTGTTCTCGTGCTGGGGGTGTAGAGGTAAAGACATGTCCAACTGATGGTGACGCGCGAGGCGGCAGAGGGGCGATGATGTGTACAACCGAGTGACGATGCACGGGGCGGTGAAGACGCGCGCAACTAAGTGGTGACGCGCAGAGCGGTCGAATGGTGATGACGTGTGAAGTGGTCAAATGTAGGCTACATATCTAGCCAAGTGAAGATGCACGGGGCAGCCGAGTGGTGAAGACGTGCACAACCGAGTGGCGGCACGCGAAGCGGCTAAGGCGAAGTCGTGTGTCACCGGACAGTGAAAATGGTCCTCGGAGGACTTAGTCGAATGCTTTCGAAGCTTATGTAGTGACGAGTTTGGTGTAGTGTGGTTGCGATGCAACAAAACCGGCGTGACAACTGAGTCTGAGTAGGAAAGAAGATGGCGTGCAGAGCATCTGGGTGATTATAAAACTTGTCCAAGTGGCGGATCGAATGCACTTGTTGAAGTGAAGGATCTGACTGGTGATCAAGTACTCGACCACTCAGGCGAGTGTCATTCCAAATGAGGTGCAGCCTCCGAGTGCGGCGTAGCCCCCGAGCATACTACAGGCTTCGACAACGGACATGCCGGAATATGAGAAATATAGTCTTGACTGGATGATCTGCAATTCATCGAGTCGGATTTGGGTAAAGATGAGGAGAAGCTTCCGAGTGATGCTCGAAAGAGGCGAACTCGCAAAAGAGTGAAGTGTGAAGTTAAATTATGAAAGGGACTTATCTGTCTCATGCCCGACGAGGTCTATATCATTGATACGATGTAGAGAATTCCATAGAGGGGTTGGCCGGACGTGTTTGAAGTCAACAGAGCGACAATGTCAGTGTTGTGGTACGCTAGGACCAGTATGGTGACCGAGTCCGGGCAACGATGAAGTTGACGCGTAGGGCCGTCGAGTGATCGCGTAACTTGTGTAAAAATGGCACAAGTCAACACAATAATTTCTTGAGGAAATTTGATGTGTGCTGAAATGATTTGTGTGAATAACACCCATAGACACCCACTGGGAGTGCAAGGGGCTTGCTGGTTGACCAGCAAAAGTCTAAAAGAGGGAAGGATTCGTTCGCACTTGTCGAAGCGAGAGATCCTACTGAACTCGTTGGAATACTGGCTAAAATAAAACGGAAGTGTAGTGTTTCGACTGAGTTGCAGCCCCGGAGGACCGATGCAAACTCGAAATGAAGAACGACACATGGTGTTCGTGAATGATATGTGAAAAAATGGAAGTTGGACTTGGGAGTCACATAAGCAGTACTAAGCAAGTATGTGAAAATAAGCAGTCGAGCGTAGAGGTACACTCGGTGGTGTGGCCTCCGAGTGAATGTGATGTGTGAATTATGGAATACTCGGGACGAAAATAACAGAATGCAAAATGACTTAGCTGTCTGAAGGCGCGCGGGGCGGTCGAGTGGTGATGAGGTGACTAACCGAGTGGCGACGCGCGGGGCAGCCGAGTGGTGATGAGGTGACCAACCGATTGACGACGCACAGGGCGACCGAGTGCTGATGAGGTGACCAACCGATAGCGACACGCGGGGCGGTCGAGTGGTTATGAGGTGACCAACCTGGTGGCGACGCACGGGGCGGCCGAGTGGTTATGAGGTGACCAACCGAGTGGCGACGCACGGGGCGGCCGAGTGGTTACGAGGTGACC